>NC_135497.1:336653959-336678710 GCF_052857255.1 Amblyomma americanum
TATGGCCGCACTGAATTGTAACGGCTGCCGAGATGGGTGGGTGCTGATTCGTTCGCTGCCGACTGCCGTAAAGCTTGGCGCTCGGGACTTCTGCCATAAATTCTCCGAGATTTGCCCAGAGCAGAGCGACGGCCGTGCTGCGGTGGGTTACTGGAAGAAGCCAGTCGCTGTATCTAGCCGGGCGGATAGCAAAACGAAGTTCTGCGAGCTTCCTTCCACGAAGTTTCGAATATTCATGGCAGGCAGGTATCCAAGGGGGGCTCCAGGGGGCACGCCGTCTCCGACCCTCTTAGTTCTCTTGGCAGTGCTCAGTCAGCTGCCAATTGCTCCCCCCCCCCCCCCAAAAAAAAAAATGAAAAAGGGGTCACTCCATGAACAC
Source organism: Amblyomma americanum (assembly GCF_052857255.1). Lineage (NCBI taxonomy): Eukaryota > Metazoa > Arthropoda > Arachnida > Ixodida > Ixodidae > Amblyomma > Amblyomma americanum. The sequence continues at coordinate 336,654,339 of NC_135497.1, forward strand.
TTTCTCGCGTATGTGCAGAGCGCCTGCGCGCCCAGCCATTACCCCCTGAACAGCTTTCAGGCCTGCGCGTCACGTGACGCGACGCCAACGACGCCACTGCGCGCCGGCTGAGGGCCACGAGCGATTGCCGCGCGGGAACTGATGCCACAGACAGGCTCGTCGGCCGCCAGGTCCGCGCGATTTATCAGGGCAAAGACAAATAATTAAGATTACGGACAGAATTATACACATTTATTTATCACAGCAGACTGTCTGTATGCATATTTACAGATATTTACGACTACACATCGTTCGCGGCCAAAATACATGACAGAACCAAAAAGGTTTTTGCGCTGTAATGTAGACGGATGTGTCCTTTTATACTGCGTGCTATAAAATCGTAAACAACTGACCATCGAAACAAGTTGTTGCACCGATAAGAGATACACACAGTTACAATACCAATCTGTATATTAAAGTAAGCCCTGTGTCACGGTACGAGTTTCAGATGAATGAGAGGAAGCAGAACATAGCACATTGCAATGCCAAGAGGTAGAAAACGAAAGCCATACTCGCATCTTAACTGTAGGTTAGAAGAAAATAATATTTCATCCATTTTACAGAGTAGGTGGCCGCCCTTCAATGGCATAAAACACAACATATTACTTTGTAGAGTCGAAGACATGCAACGAAACCACAGTACATTAAACACACTTGTGACTAAACTGTGGACTAGGTTATAATAAATAACTGACACAAAGAACCACTTATTTCACTGCTGCAGGTACAGGAATGCACAAGGAATCCACTGCACAAACTGCATTGCACAATAATATAGACACTAATACAATAATACATAATAGACACGGCAACAATAGTACAATAATAGACACTGCACAAGAAGAGCACATACAGACAAAAGGTGTGACAAATAAGTCATTCACCTACCACAACAGGCACTGTCTGAGGTTCAGCTCAGTAAAAAACAACATTGCACTTAATTGCCACAACACTTTAAAATTTCAGATTAAAAACAAGGAACTGTCATTTAAACTCTGGGCTAGAAAGCATGCATGACGCAAACAAAAGAATGCTCATTGCACTACAACAGGCAGAAGTTCGCCAAAGAAATCACATGAGGAAACTGCAATAAAATATCTGCAGTGCAATTTAAAGTAATTAAATGTGCGGTGTACAAGTTATGGAAAATTACTTTTCAAGAAAGATTTGGGCTTTTCTGTTTTTGCCTTCTGTTCTTTTATAATATGAAGTTGATCATTCCTTTGTTTGCATAAGTTGTTAAGCATTATGTTTGCTGCACAGTTTGCAACAAGTGTGACAAGGAGCTCGTAGGCATGCCCATTTTCACATGCATCTATGTCCTCAAGCCTCGGTAGAGAGTTGAGCGTCAGTTGCCGAACGACATTTCTTTGGTTGGGCCTATGGAGAAATTGTGTGCAGGCACTTTGTGTCACAAGCTTTGTAACTACAACTTCCGTGTACATGACTATTGTAATCACAAGGGCAGAGGGAAACTTGAGTCCACCTCGGTCCAGTTGTGCGATTAAGGAATGGGTGTCTTTCATTTCCGTCTCACTTCCGGTAACAACCAAGTGTCCTCGGCAACTTTCACACTTTAAAACTTTTATTGTAGCATGCGCACAATATCCGCCAACATAACCAATAACTGGCATTCGTTCTCTGAGTGCATCAAGGTCAGCGTCTACAACTTGAACACTAAAGGAGGTTCCTACATCTCTGACACTGTTTGTCTCTTCGATGTTTCTGGAGTCATCAGTGCTCATCTTTGGCAGGGCATTTAGAAGGCGAATCCTGCCCTCTGTCTCACAAAGCTGTCGAACAGATATGTGGTACTGCCCACCACCCATTTGCCGGTACTGTCCAAAACGACTCTCGAGAGGATCCGTTTGAACTTTCCCTCGTAGGACGTACTTAAAATGAAGTTCACTTATGCGGTACTTTGCCAATGCCAGTAAGGATTGAGCAGATAGTCTTAGGGTACTCAACGTGTCCTGGGTAAGGACCCCAGTGTCATGCCCATAAAACTCCCAGACATCAAGCCATTCAGAAAAGCTACCTTTGGGTCATCTGTACTGCAAGACATGGGTTCTTCGTAAACAGTACGATGATGGAAGCCTTTATTTGGCGTTTTTACGTTGACAATATTCCACCAGCGAAGAATGATTTTTGATGAAATCTGCTGTTGCTGCCACATGTTGAAAATCAGCTTCACCACTGCAAGCTGCCAGGGCTGTGGCTACGTGCGGATTAAAAATCTGCGGTACCAGCTTCACATTTTGCCGTTCCAAGTTGCTCGGATTAAATGCCTTGGATGTCAAGCCATACCCAGACTTTATCAGTAGAGATGACTCCTCCTTATGTAAATCTCTCAAATTCTTAAATGAGGCAGTCATTTTGCATTCAGGATGAGCATCATTGTTTGAAAGCTCAAAGCGTGGGTAGAAAAAGCAAGCCCCCGCATTTTTCTTATTCAGCCAATTGTTTCTGATACACTTCAAAAGATGTACAGCATCTACCGCATAAAATAATGGCCAATCTGGATCTGCCGGATGTGGACAAACATGAGGAAGCATTGGCTTTGGCAGAAACATCTTCATTACCTTTCTGTTTAGAGAGTTATTGTCACAAACAACGGCTATGACCCTGTACCCAATCTCTTCTAAGCGTATGATTACCTTCAGTATGGCATGAAGTTGGTCGCCCTGTATGACTTTTACTGGAAGAATGTGTGCTGCCTCCTTGAATGAGCTCAGCAGACTTTGTATCATAAACACGTGTACAGATGTGGCTGCCTCGCTGGAATTCACTGCAGCACCACATATGCTGCTCCCCTTATAATCTAAACAAGGCTTGGTATGAATTTCGTCAAGTATCAACGTCACTGTCTTTTCATGTGGCTGCAGATGTGTAAATCTCTGGGAAACATACTGAAGAAAAGTTGCATCACAAGAATCAATTTATGGGCACATTTGCAAGCGACAGGTGGCGAGAACTACAACGCTCGCCAGACTCGTCAGACAGCACGCACAGGTTGTTCAAAATTTCCAACAAGGAGCTTACTTTGCAAACAGAGTCTGGTACAACAGCGCTACCAAGATTCTTGATCGCGGATCCTTGGTAGCAGGCTGAGACTTGGAGATTTTCGAACACTGTCAATGACGCCTTAAACCAAGGTTCACGATCGTTGGTGATGTTCAAAAACATCGTACTTTTCTTTATGAATCACAGTCCACTGCACTGACACTGAGGCCACTTGCAGGCGCGCCTTTAGTTCTTCGAGTGATAAAAATTCGTCTCTCTCCTGCTCCGCTTCATATGACGCCAGTGATCCTTTGATCGCACGGGCGAGTTGGGAAGCTTCTAGTCGGCTCCTCTTAGCATCAGGTGCTTCTCTCTTGCTGTTGTATGGTGCTGAAAGGTACAAAGGGAAGCTGGTAAATACGGTAGGCACCGATCCACGGCGCAACTGCGGTACTGGCAATCGAACTATAAGAACATTTACTGTTCTTGGATCCGTGTACAGTGTCGTCGTCTCGATGCATGAAGCGTCGAAATCATCGGCGCAAACCTGCACAAACGTAGAAACGTTTCGTAAAAATCTCATAATCCACTTATTAAAATAGCATAATTCTAGCCCCTTTGTCTATAATTAAGCGTGTTTGCAGCAAAGAAATGTGGCCACAATCAATCTATCAGGTCTTCGGAAGTATCACAATAAACGTGCTGGTTAAGTAAAAGCAACCAGGAGCACATACCAGTACCATAAACATTACTTCCCTTAGTGTACGAAGTGGGCACGAAGTCCTTCCTTGGAATGGCGCGTAACCACTTTTTTTGGGAAAGAAAACACTTGTAGCTAGCTTCCTGCCCGTATCGTAATTGCCGGTGCACCCCGGCACACAACACTTGTTCGGCATTTTAGTATCCACTGCACATCGCACACGGAAACAAAATTGCCGCAAAACAACGACGAGAGACGACAAACGCGACCACGCCGCTGCAACCAACCGGGCCGCGCGGCGCAGGGAGCGTGAAAGAACAGAAGGGACCAACGTCTATAAACGTTGGCAGGGACTAAAATCATGTCGCTGGCGATGCGGCTTCTGCAAGTGTCAGCGTGCCGGATGTGACGTCAAAATTTTGGGCGCAGGCCTGAAAGCTGTTCAGCGGACAATGGCCCAGCGCCGCGCCGCAACGGGCGTCGACAAGGGGCATGCACCTTCATGATCCTGGTGCTGGCTCGTTCCCCCTCTCGAGCCGACGGAAAGAATTTCATGTGCGGGGAACCTGAAAGAGCTCCAAGCGATGAACAAAAAAATTCCCCGAGATCTTCGCTGTCCTCCGTTTGTTGCAAAGCGGAGAGACAGTGCGCAGGCGCGTATATGTCCGACATGTACAGATATCTGCACCCCGCTTGCGCCTGCTCGCGCATCGCGCCTCGCGCATGCGCAGACAGGCTCCAGCGCCGCGCGCGTAGGCGCTCCGCCCGTACTCCTAGGATGTGTCCACGGAGTTAGCGCTGGACGGCGCTGCAGCCACTGCCTTCGACGCTACGCTGCGCGGAGAGCCAGCTGAGACGCTGTCCGGCGGGTCGAAAGGGTGCTTCCTGGGCGTATGCGCCCAGCGTCGGCGCTCTTGGCGTACGCTGGGCGCTCTTGGCGTTCGCCAGAACCGATCTGCGCATGCTCACTGGAGGAGGCGCCAGCGGACCTCGGCGAGGTGCTGATATCTGTCCGTGCTAGACATCAGCGTCAGCGCACGGGCGGTCGCGTACGCGTCCGAAGTGGAGTCCGATTTACAATGCAAAAAGTTTCGCAGCATGAATAAAACGCACACAGAAGACAAGGAACAAACAAGACAGGAGCTGTGCTGCACTTCCAACTGATTTTATTTTAAAAATCTCGACGTTTAAATACATTCAGTTATCATGAGGTGAAACCTAATCACAATCATCCCAAAAGCCATTTCATTCTCCAGCAATGACAGTGAAGGTGTGCTGATGCAATTGTCATCAGCTTTCCTAATAAAAAAGCCTTAGATAATTTCACGCTGATGCTTATCCTTGGCGTGACCCAGAAACTGCTGTTTATTAAACATAGGTTTGCATTTGTATGATCTGCAGTGTACAGTCTAACGTGATTGAAAGGTTATCGCGCGAGCGTCGGCCGAGAACAGGAACAGCGCCATGGCCCAGAATCCTCTGTTGTGGCAAGGGAAGTATCAGGGCAGCTTCTCTCACTCTCTTTGCTGTTCCTTAAGCAGCCGCCACTCCGTTCTAGGCAAGCAGCTTTTTTAAGTTTCTTCTTTTGCTCCATCGAACAGGCAGTGATGGTGTTGCGCGCAACATATTCTTCGGTATTATCTGGGATTGGACGCTACGAATGTGCATCTGGCGTGTGTAACAGCAGTTATGGCCTTATGAAAAAATCTTTTTCGAAATTTCATCGGCGGACAAAGACAGTATGACTAGGCGATGTTGAGATGGTATACCTTTTGCAACTCGGCAAGTCGTTCAAATGAAGCAGTGCTAAGGATTAGCTTTACCAAATCTTTCCCACCAAATTTGTTATCGTTCGTGAAGATAAGAGGTAACAAAGTCCACACTCCATTGCAAAGAATGGAAAGCTTAGAATTAAGAGAAAGGGTGGTAATTTTGTCGCGGGGGTGATGGCTGTGGCCTGGAACAGCAAACGAGGGAGAGAAGAATGCGAAATCATGACTTTCATTGCTCCAAAACCGGCCGCTATGCGCCTGCAACGCTAGGCCCGTTGACTCTCGCGCGATAACCTTCAAATCCCGCTAGACTGTACAGCAAGCCGCTGATACCATCCATTACTATATTGAAGTGTTCTAGCGCTCTTTCATTAAATGGGGAGTGAGGAGAACTCTATCAATTTTTTAGTTAGCAAATCTGATAGTTCGGCGTTTCATGGCTTTGTTGCCGCTTGTCCGGGAGCGAAAGATGCATTTATTTCAAAGAAACTTGGATTCGAAGTTGAAAAAGTTTTCCCGCCCTCCGATTCAAACTTCTTCCGATTCAAATTTCTGGCCCCTGGCGGTGCGGTCTAGCACAGCCGAAATGAAAGCTACCTCTGCCGCACGTTGAAGGCATCTATCGGGGGTCGCTACCGTCCCTTTGTTTACGTTTGCACAGGCGTCTTGCCAGCGTTACGATGGATCCCGTTCCCGAACCCGACAACGAAGTTCTCGCAAAAACTCCGGCCTGCATTTCAGCGACCTCAGGCCCACAGAGCGTGCGATGCTTTTGAGGGAGCACGGTTAGGTTAGGCGCCGGCGGGTCGTTTCCCCCTTCCTCAGTGAGCAGCCATTGTTAATTAAATATCTTAACTCCAGTACGGGGAGTCGCGAAGGGCGAGGACAACGTCGGCGCGTCGCGCCCATCGGAGGCTGGCCGAGGCTTTGGGACCAATGGATTGTGATTCTTTTAACGGCGCTGTTGCACGGTGCAGCAGGCGGCGTCGAGGAGGTTTCTCACTGTTGCAAAGGCCAGGGTATTTTTTTGCCCCCAAAAAACAGATGGGTGCTCAAGGGCGCTCGCGATTAAAAGTTGGCGGCTTGAAAGTAAAACCGACGCACGGACCCTTCAACAGGTTCCGCGCGTTTCCGGAGGTACGGGGTCCACTGCTCGGGCTCTCTCGCCCACTTGCATGTACCTTCAGATGTGTACTGTGAATGGATTAAGTTAGCCGAGAGCTCGAATAGAACAGCTCCGCCCAACTGCCGAAGCTATTGAATTGAGCTGCAAACAAAAGAGTTGGAGGAGAGCAGAGGCACAGTCTCTGCAGGTTCCAAATCTTTTTCTTTACTGCCTTGCATCTTGTCTCCCATCCCTAATAAACGATTTCCATTACGTAGTTTGAAGTTGACTGGCACAGCCGGGAACGTTTCGCCGGCAAGCGTGCGAAGACACAAGTGCTCTTTATACTGCTAACTGCCTTGTACGATCACCGACCACCGTGCCTTCATAGTTTTTTATCGGCCGTGGCGATCATCTGACCAGCCTTAATAGGCTCCTTCAAAGGTTAACTAGCACTTGAAGCGGCACTTGGAGTTCCTCTGCTGTTCAGCGCTTGCAAATCGAGGCGCGTCAAAAACAAAACCACGGGGCACGCAAAGCTCATAGACGCGAAGCGCCATAAAAAACCGAAACTCTCCTGGCCGCCTGTGGCGCCGCCAAGCATCGGTTTTCTTTGCTTCCAACATTCAGGTTGTCTTTTGTGTGCGTTCCTTGCATGATAAAAGTGCACTATCGGTTTCAAAGCAAAACTTACTTCAGTACTGAACCGCGCAACTTTCCTTTGTCAGCCTCAGAGATTGGTGGTTTCTTGGAGTAAGGAAAATTCCTCCAAGATTGCGTCGCTTGTCCTATGACGTCATCACGCTTGTACTTGCGAGTTGGCCTGTGGCGGCGATACCTGTATTTTGGCTCTTGCTATTGTCTACCTTACAAGAGCTTTGTTTTCAGTAAGAGTGGCGTTTTTGTGATCAGGGCCTGGTATTTAGCGATACAAGCCAACTTCGATTTCTCCTCAGTGTCTCTTTAAAACAACGCCTTGTTTGGCCAATGTACACTTTTTTACACGTAGGACGAATGCTATAAACCACCTTCGTTACACATTTTGTGAAGTTTGTGACGTGCTTAATATTACACGGCGCCTTCTTCTTTTTCGTTATCATTGGACAAATTTGTGACAACTTGCATGGTGCTGAAAATACGACGTTAACGTTGTATCGGCTGGCGATTTTTTTCAGAGTGTGAGATATCTTATGTAAGTACGTCATTACCTGAGTGTTTTTCTGTTTCTTTTCTTTATCATCTGTTCCTTTACTTCTCTTTTCTGCATTAGGCTCTCACAAACAGCTGAATGCAGAAAAGACTTAGGAGTAGCTGTTGGAAGCAATGCTGTTTCTTGCGGCGTTGAAGGTGACTCCGACTCGTCTTTCTTTACGTTCCCTTCACGCCGGCAAGGTTGGTGGAGAGCGCAGTGCAAAATGGGATCATACACGGCCATTTCTGCATGCGAAGATTTGAATTCGGCTGTCTGATCGGCTCAATGTCAAGCCGGGCAAGTCTGGCTTGGTGTACGCGGATGTGCCTCTCCGTAGTTAAATTGGCACTAGACAACTCCATACATTTTTTTCAGCAAAGATCCATCCTCTGGCTCTTTCTGGCTATGTTGATGTTTGCTGGAAAAGAAAAGGCACATCTATTTCTGTAAAAATTAAGTTTAAATACTTTACCGCCACTTAAGTCAAACTGGTATGACGTCAGTACCGAAAATGACTCGTGATCACTGGTGTAAGTCAATGGCGGTGTAATCTTGCTGCACAGATCCACGTTAAAAATGCTTTATTGGTGTAACAGCACAATTCACTTTCGAAGGCGACTGCTGGCGGTGATACCTGCAGACTTTTTAACCTTCTATCGCTTATAAAAGCTCCCCTCTCAGTGACAGCATCCTGTTTGTCTTTAAAACGCAGTCATCTATTGATGCAGGCCAACTTCAGTTTGCTATCTGAGTTCCTGCACAGCAGTTTTGTTCAAAGTACAGCGGTGTGACAGCTAGGACAGCGGAATATGTATGGAGATGGGGTGGTACTGTTTGCACAATGCATTTCATTAACTTCTTTCGGCAAAAAAAAGTGAATAAATGGGGAATTTGTCATTTTCTTATGAATATTTTCACTCTCGTGAGAGGGGAGGGGATGTTTTGTCAACTGACTTTACTATTTCAGTGTTGTTTCCTTCATTTTCGCGATTCGAAAAGTGTTCGTTTAAGTACACTGATCAGAGCTGTTAGACTTTTCGGACATTCCGCGTGGCACGTGCTACAATATCAGGGCTAGCAGAAGACAACAAGGAAAACGAGGCAGCCGCGCTGCTTTGCCACGCGTACCCGTGCCCCTGGCTGGCCCCGCGCACCAACGGTCAGCCTAGGTGCACTTTGCCGTTCGAGGCCCGTTCCCCATCATCTGGCCCCGATGGGCGAAAGCGCAGTCGGCTGAGTCGCTTTCCGTACCTCGTGAGGCTGAGTCCGGCGCCTGGTTTGCCAGTGGCTTCGACGGCGACCGCCGAAATCATTGCACCAGGAGCCCTCCCCAGCTGCCCGCGGAGGCTGACCTAACTGGATCATGGGGAGCGAGAAGTCCAGGCGTTCTAGGAAGGCTCCAAAGCGAAAGACGACCCCCAAGAAGAGCGACACCAATGAGCCGAAGCCCAAACAAACCAGGAAGAAGGCAAATGTGACCGCGGACGCGGTAGACTCGTCGCCAGAGAAGCCAAGCACACGCCGCCAGAAGGCTGAACTCCTTCGACCGAAGGAACCCGTGGCGTCCAAGAATGGCGCAGCGAAAGTTGGTGCTCGCTCATTAGGCGAGTCAGCATTGCAGAAGTTGTCTGCCGATGCTAACAACCGCTCTGCAAAAAAGGCGGCTGATGTCCCTGGCGCCTCTGCCGGGCAGATGTCAGCCAGCACCGACGGCGGTGCACGCATAGCTGTAACCCACCGCCGGTCGGAGATCAAATCAGGAAGTGAGAAGTGCCACCGCAGCAAACATCACCGGTCGCAAAGCAGCGGGGGTGGTCGACGGCGCTCCCGATCCCGTCGCCGCTCTCGGGCCAGGTCGTTTAGCCACAGCGACTCAGGCAAGCGAGTGCCCAAGAAGCGTGACCGTTCCCGCTCAAGGTCTTCAAAGAGCAGCGCTGGTCGGAAGCGCAGAGAGAGACGCCATCACCGTTCCACGAGCTTGTCTTCGGACAGCGATGCTGCAAAGAAAAGCCGGAAGAAAGGCCGGCGTTCGAGGTCAGGCAGCCGGAGGAAGCGCGGAGCCAGCAAGGACTAGCGGAGATAGACGCTATCGGGCAGTGTGATCTGAGCTGCAGGGTTGAAACCAATCTGCACAAGCACAGGTTCCCTCGAAAACCAAGGAAGGGCCCCGGAACAAGAGTGGACTCCTTGTGCCAAAACATCTGCTTGTAGTGCCGCGAAATCAAAATCTCGGCCGGGAAGGCTGGCAGCGTAGAACAGGCAATGGTATCACAGGCACCCCGCGAACAGTCGGCATCTGTGAGTCGGCATCTGTGTGATATAAAGAATCCACATGAAGTATAGCCGGTATCTGTTCAAGCAGTGTTTCGCAGCCCCTTTTAATAACTAAACAAGTGGCAGTCAGCTATGCCTAGCCCCGTGCACAATACCATTTTTTGTTTTATTTGCTCCTCCGATGGTGCCTAATAGGAGTAAAAGTATAAAGGCTAAAGTCGGACAAGGCCTTGGCCCCTTGTACAATTCCTTGCATCAATGAACTGAACTCACAAGGGTGACAGTTCGACCAGTGGTCCACTTATCACAGAAAAACATTCACCACAGTTCAGTAAACTGAAGCTTCCGTATCCTTCAACCTGCTCTTTGAAAGACAATCTTCAGGAAAGCATGTATGAAGAAAAAGAGTTGATCCTAACCTGCTGAGTTCTGTCCAGAAGGTACACGACGTTTGCGGTCCCTGGAGCTTAAACCTGCATGTGAAAACCAGATAACTTCCACTGAGACAAGACTACACGTGCAAGAGCTCATGTGGTGTTATGTGCATGACACTGAATATGAAATACAATCCTGTAAAACAGCTTTTCAAGGTTGTGCAAACTGAGTAGGGCGAGCCTGAGTTCAAAAGCAAGCGTTTTCGAGTTTAAATTCTGCATGCAGATGATTGCTACTCTCAAGTTCACTACCAACTGCATACAAATTTATAGACTTACAGGAACCGAGTCAACAGCGATTGCATTGACGATAAACTTGCACAATTTCTTGCTTCATGGGAAGGACAGTATGTGTCTACCTACACAGGCTTAAGAACTAACGAGTATCCGTTTTGGTTAATGACAGAAAACATTAATAAAACCATGATTTTTTATTAAACCTTTTATAGCTGTTGTACTGCACAGAGGAAAAAAAAGCGCGCAGCATGGCTACTGGTAAAAACATCCAGTTTACAGCTGCCCACAAATGTTGACAATATGCCCAAAATGATGTTCCACCTCCACCATCTCCAAGAGTGCAATTAATCGAGTAGAGGCACATCTCAAACTGTATACTACTCGGTGTTAAGTGCAGTTAGAGCATACCATATTTACTGGACAACACCCTCATTTCCAAATTTGCGACAAGAAAATGCGGTGTAAAAAAGAAACCGTCATGACCAAGTCCCTCAATGCGCTGCACTGAAAAAGATTAAAGTTAACCTGCTTTTCTAAGACCATGAATGGCACAGAGGAAACCCATCTCTGGGAACACGCTGATGAGGTGAGCTCATCGGACAGACACGGGAGTGAGAGCTGATGACAACAATGATGAACTTTTATGACGCAAAGGCAGTCTTCGTCAAAAGCACAAGGCACTTTCGTCAACACAAGGAGGCGGGGGGGGGGGGGGGGGGAGGGCTCTAAGACCCATTTCCAGGCATTCCATCCAGCAAAGCCATGGCAAAAGCTTGCGTACTGTACCCCTGGTGGGTACCCAGTGGCAACAAGAATGCAACCCTGCACACCCAACATGTGAGGTGCATGCTCACTGACTCGGCCACTCTTGCAAGGAGAGTGAATGTGGCGAGAAACAGCGAGTAAAGGAGCGACTTGTCATCAGTTGTTGCATTATCCTGAGTAGAAATCATAGCGCCACTACATTCGTATTACGGACATTCTGTGATGCAAGGGAACCAGTCAGGCAAAACTAAAAAAACGAACACAGCGGGTCAGTAAGTCTGGTAAAATTGGCGCTGCATTGTGCAACAGTGTATAGCACCAACAGGGCCCACAGCTTAACAAAAACAGATCCAATTTTTAAAAATGGCTTCGCATTATAATAAAACAATTTCCAGACAACAGACAAATCAAAGCCCATATCGTCATCATGAAATCAAATCCATACACGATGAAGTCCAGACGTGCAGATCAACATTGAGTATTGTGAGAAAACTCAGGAAAAAAATGTCACGGTACAGTACCTATACAGCCAAATGTCCGCTGCCCTTAAAACAAAAGCCTCGAAATGCAATAGAAGATGTCAAATGCAGACAAAATACACACAGCAACAAACACAGCTTGGACAGAGTCAGTAATGCTACGTGCATGAAGAAATGAGGTCAGTCACTTGTGACCACACACAAGTAATTATAGTGTACTCTTCAGAAGAGGAAAGCCAAAAGGACACCCTTAAACCAGTGAACAACGGCAACTACAATACCAGGTAGAATTCACCACAGGATATAGCACAGGTTTTGCAGAGCTACAGTCTTCACAAAGCCCCAAACAGGAGACAAAGCAGGAGCGCAAAGTGGTAAAGATGCACTGAATTACATAAGCAAGGATTCGCAGATTCGAGGTCATGCAGCACAAGAATCAGGACGAAGACTGATGTGTAAACACAGAGGCATGAAAGGCTAAAAGTTCCATTGATTGCAATTTTCATACTTGAAAGAATATTGTATAAATGAAAAAATTAATTTGTGCACATAACAGAACGATCACACAAGTGCCAGCATGATTGCAGTTCGTGCTTTCATGCGATGTCACATATGAAGTTTTTCACAATGACCATCACCTCAGAGGTGGTCTTGCTTTGATCTCTCAATAACAGGATGGGGTCTGTTTCGCCCCATTTTGCACCGAAAATGAAGGCATCATTCTCTGCCATTTGTATTTTTGATCGAGCATAATATTTTGGAACCAATGGGCCTCCTTTATTAAAGGTGCACACCAGACGCTTATTTTTTCTTCAATTTTCCGCGTCACAAAATTACTTGATGAAGTGACTTGCGATGAGTACACATAGTGCAGGCTTCACTTGATTGCTCCCTTTGGTCAGGTATTCTGTTAGTACCACGACTGATGTAGGAATCCCATTGAGAGGCTAATGTAAACTGTTCAACCGATACATGCCGGTGATTTCTGCTCCACGACTCTTGAGATAAGGGGAAGAAAGAACTTGGTGCCCACCTCATCGTCAGTAACAGCTGAAGAAACCACTATGCAGCCTATTTTTATTCCCGTTATTCCCTCCATTCCTCCCCATACGAAGCCTAATGCCGTTGCTGTGGAAAGAATTATATTATTTTCGAAACGAGTTCACTAAAAATTGGTTTTGAGATCAGTCCCCATTGTCCTTACTATTTAAATTGCTGTAATTCAAGCAAAATCATTAAAAACATTTCCATCTCGCTTAGCACATAAACGCAATGCACTGAGATCAAAGCCCATGCAATTTTCCATGTTATGAGCATGAAGCAATGGAGTCATGGAAGATTGGCAAGCATGGTAATGAAGGTTTCTTCCCCTGGAACCTTGTGCACATTGGCTTGTTAATGGGCTTATCAAATGCCCGCAAATAATGGAGAACAAATGAGAGTCACTATGAAACAAACACAAGTTCCACAAGCAACGGGGCCTGTGTGCTTCTGTGCAAATGGCAATGCACAAAGAAATGAAAATGCACAAAATCAACGCCATACTACACATTCTGTCTTATTTGTTCTGCAGGGATAAAATAAGAAATGATACGGACAGTAAAAAAGAAGTACAAATGGCATTGTGGAGTAAAATATGGGAACAAATTTTTGAAGCTGATGTTTTCTACCAGCTAAAATGCAATTTCACTTGTGGTATTTTTAGCACAGCTGGTCTGGATAGTTCTCTTAGTGCAAACAGATAGATTCTCATGCACCTAAGGCTGCACATGCACATAAGTGAAGGTAAGGTTCTGCATATGTTTATAGTAGTAGGTTGCATTCAAAGGTTCTTCCTCAGGCAGGATGAACTCTTTGTCCTCTGCTCCTCATGACTGCAATTTCATACAGAGTGCAGTAGTGCAAGAAGTCTCCAAGGCCACAAAAGCATTGTTCATATGCTTTGTGTATTGAATAAGTTTAATGCAGTTCTCGATCAGCAGGCTTACTCATGAGGAGACTCACTCAGGCTCATATTCAGGTGATGACCCGAGTAGTGAGCGAGTCGGATCCGGACTCACATCAGATCATGGTCTGAGTCGTGAGTGAGTCTGGGCTCGGGCTCATATCTGTATTTTTAGAACGGTACACGCTTAGATTTTTTGCCTACTTGATTACTGACAGTGGAGAGGAGGAATGATTTACTGCAACGACCAAAAACACTTGAGGGCGAGGCAGTCTCGCGACATCTCTGGGCAACTGGTGAAGAGGATTCTGCGGAAGCAAGGAAGGCGGAATTCTGTCCCATCCCCACTGCTAGTCTACGCGGCTGCAGTAGCATGTGGACAGGACAAAAGCAGTGTAAATGGCATTGGAGAGTAAAATATGGGAACAAGTTTTCGAAACTGATGCTTTGTGCCAGCTAAACTGCAATGTCACTTGTACTATTTTTAGCACAGTTGGTCTCGACAGTTCTCTTGGTGCATAGAGATGGAGTCTCATGCACCCAACTCCGCACATGCACGTAAATGAAGTTAGGGTTCTGCACATGTTCGCAGCAATAGGTTGCATTCAAAGCATCCTGCTCAAGCATGTACTCTTTGTCGTAATACTGCTTCTCATGCCTGCAATTTGATATAGAGCGCAGTAACGTAAGGAGAAGTCTCCAAGGCCACAACAGCATTGTTCATGTTTTGCATACTGAATACTTATAATGCAGTCCTAGATCAACAGAATCTCTCAGGTTCGTATTCAGATGATGACCTCAGTGGTGAGCAAGTCGGATACGGAGTCATATTCAGATCATGATCCGAGTCGTGAGTGAGTGACAGCGGAGAGGAGGAATGATTTACTGCCGCGATCAAGGAGGCTTGAGGGCGAGGCAGGCTGGCGACGTCTATGGGCAGCCGAAGAAGAGGATTCCGTGGAAGCAAGAAACAGGCATTTTGTCTCATCTCCATTGCGAATTTACGTGAGGGCATTAATGGGCCGGTAGCTTTGTCCGAGTCCTTCCAGTCACCACGATGATCTGCAATCAGTATATCATTCGCGACACGTACATAAGCTGTGCAATTCTTAATTCTGGCATAAAGGCAAAATAGCACTTATCTGCATTAAGTTGAGAAATGCTTGATCCAACTTGAAAAATAACTGAGAACATCAGAGTATAAACCTAATCCAAAGAAGGTCAGACCAAAAACATCCATTCGTGAGCCTTAATTTGGATCTGTAACCACACATTAGCATGACCAAAAAGTGTGACCAGATTACAAAGCAGGCAGCAGATAAGAAGATGCGAAACTGGTCGTGCTTTCTGGTCACATATGTGGCTGCAGGGACGTTTGAGGATAATGCAGCGCGTCACACATTGAAGTTTTTTACCATGGCACTGACCAACTGCCAGCTTACAATGCGACATTACGGCTTGTCAAAAAGATTTTAACTTCCGATGCCCCATGAATTCGTCTTGACTGACCCATTGAAGCTATACAATCTTTTATCCGAAATTTCCAAGAACAAATATTATGCGAGATAACAGGCAAAAAGCAGACATGAAATGAATATCCATACATTACAACCAGCCAAAGCAAATTCAGTAGAGTATTTTCAATCTGGGAAGTGAGAAATACATGCATAACCAAACATAAGGTTTGAAGGAAATGAATGCTTCAGTTGTAATTTCAAGCTGTATAACCAACTGCAATACAAAAATAACTCCTGGCTTACTTCTATACAATCTTTTTGTCCGAAATTTCCAAGAACAAATATTATGCGAGATAACAGGCAAAAAGCAGACATGAAATGAATACAATAATTGCTAGAAGAAGAGGCATAATCCCAACTATGAAAGGCAGGACATTTTGTGAACCTGCAGGGGCTAGTACGTGACTTGCAAGCAACTCTTACAAAAGCACACAATGGCTAATGAGCCATTAGACCCTCCCCCCCCCCCCCGAAAAAAAAAACAGAATGAAAAAAATTGGACGACACGGTCACTGAAATCGAAGGACTATAGCGTAGAATGTGAAAAATAGCCTCGAATGAGAAAAAAAGCAGGATTCAAAGCTTACAAATAGGAATGAGGAGTAGAAAAATAAAACAATGAACCACTCTAGCTTACAAGGCTAGGTGGCACTCGCCACAGGCCCGATACAAAGGTGATGCCTTTAGTGATCTATCCATCAAGGGGAATTTTTTGCTGCACGATACAAAGACACGTCTCTCAATACATTGTTTTACTGGATAGGAGCATCAAGCTATGGTTCAACATAGCTGGCTGCAGTTCCTCTGGAATGTTCTTCCCCTGGCTACTGGTACTCTTGCACTGCCTGCAAAACGAGGCCGCAAAAAACAGGCACAGCAAAAGAGAAAAGCCGACAAACGGCACCAACATTGTTCATAAGGCAGGTAGTCCTGCATTTTAAACTAGACCTTTTAGTGCAATCGAAGAGTAACATGTGTTTTTCAGTCCTGTGTAGCGGCTATTCGGACGCGGAATAGGAATTTCATACTTGTATGCCACGCGAGCATGGAGATACGGACTACTTCTCTCTGCAAAAAAAAAAGCCCGGTGATATGCCGAACTAGTAGCTGTTTGTACCAGTTTTCAGCATAAACTGCTGGCTACAGGTGCCGCCATCGGGATATGGTTCACCAGCTTCCACAAGTTACCATAACGCACCATGAACGGCTATCAAACATACCGCCAGAGAATTCATAAAGCATCACCCGTTTCACGGCAAAGCTATAGATAGCAAAAGAACCAATTATTGCATTTGCTTTGCGATTACGGACACAGAAGAACGCAGGCATACCAGAATGCTGAACGGTGTGATCTCCATCAACGTGCTGGCTTTGCTAAAGACTGCTACAAGAGAATTAAGGCATGAAAAGCTCACTGGCGACCGAGTCAGTGAGATGGGTGTGGCTGAAGACATGTACGTAGTGAAATTTAGATAAACTAATGCCAATTACAGCTTGGCAGCCTATTGCGTCTAGTTGCCCACTGATGCAAGTGCTCAATAGCAGATTTGAACGAATAACTCCATCAGGTTTCAACAAAGCAAATTTGTCGGCTATTGTGGTTAGACATTTCTGCAGTTTTCATGTTACCGGCAAAGGCGTTAACAGGCCCGAACCTTTCGTGACTGCGCAGTGACATTTGTGCAAGCGTGCACAAAGAAGGAACCGCGTCTTCACAACCGTACGCTGCAAAAGTGACAGCCCCCATTTCCCCTTGCTTTGAAGGCACATAGATTTCCTTCTGCAAATCTTCTTCTTCACACAGACCGACAAGACACAAAAACGAATATGTAAAGCAACAGATCGAGGAACTCGCACAACTGTCAATGCGCGAAATTTGGATTGGATTTTGGGGCTTATCCCGCCGGCCAAAGGGAAACAAAAATTTTTTAGCGAGCTTGTTTTGAAAAAAAAAAGTATTTCTTTCCACAGAAATGGCATTAGGCTTTGCATGGGAAGGAAAGGAGGGAATAACGGGAATAAAAAAGGCTGAATAGTGGTTTCTACAGCTGTTACCGACGATGAGGTGGGCACCAAGTTCTTTCTTCTCCTTATCTCAAGAGTCGTGGAGAGGGAATCACTGGCATGCATCGGTTGAACAGTTTAAATTAAGCTCTCAATGGGATTCCTACATCAGTCGTGGTACTAACAGAATACCTGACCAAAGAGAGCAATGTGTGTACTCTTCGAAGTAACTTCATCAAGTAACTTTGTGACGCGGAGAATTGAAGAAAAAAAAGCATCTGGTGTGCACCTTTAATAAACGAGGCCCATTGGTTCCAAAATATTATGCTCGATCAAAAATACACCGCAGCGGTGGCGCAGAGGTGGCGAAGTGGTTGAGCATCCGCCTCGTATGCGGGAGGTGCGGGGTTCGATCCCCAGTGCCGCCGGGTGCCCACCGGTGATACAATGGGTACAAGCTTTCCCCTGGTCTGGTGCTCGGCTTATTTAGGGTGAAATGCTTGGGAAATGGGTCTTTGACCCCACCTTGAGAAAAAGAAAAATACCTTGTGACATGGCGCTCTTTGGCCATAGCTGCCCTTGCGCCATAAAAATCCATAATCATCAAAAATACAAATGACAGAGAATGATGCCTTCATTTTCGGTGCAAAATGGGGCGAAACAGACCCCGTCCTGTTATTGAGAGATCAAAGCAAGACCACCTCTGAGGTGATGGTCATTGTGAAAAACTTCATGTGTGACGTCGCATGAAAGCACGAAATGCAATTATGTTACTACTTGCGTGATCGTTCTGTTATGTGCACAAATTGATTTTTTTTTCATTTATACAATATTCTTTCAAGTATGAAAATTGCACTCAATGGAAATTTTAGCCTTTCATGCCTCTGTGTTTACACATCAGTCTTCGTCCTGGTTCTTGTGCTGCATGACCTCGAATCTGCGAATGCTTGCTTATGTAATTCAGTGCACCTTTACCACTTTGCACTCCTGCTTTGTCTCCTGTTTGGGGCTTCGTGAAGACTGTAGCTCTGCAAAACCTGTGCTATATCGTGTGGTGAATTCTACCTGGTATTGTAGTTGCCATTGTTCACTGGTTTAAGGGTGTCCTTTTGGCTTTGCTCTTCTGATGAGTACACTATGATTACTTGTGGCTGGTCACAAGGGACTGACCTCATTTCGTCATGCACGTAGCATTACTGACTCTGTCCAAACTGTGTTTGTTGCTCTGTGTATTTTGCCTGCATTTGACATCTTCCATTGCATTTCGAGGTTTTTTTAAGAGCAGTGGACATTTGGCTGTATGGGTACTGTACCGTGATATTTTTTTTCTGAGTTTTCTCACAATACTGAATGTTGATCTGCACGTCTGGACTTCATCGTGTATGGATTTGATTTCATGATGACGATATGTGCTTTGATTTGTCTTTGGTCTGGAAATTTCACTATTGTAATGCGAAGCCTTTTAAAAAATTGGTCTGTGTTTTTGTTAAGCTGTGGGCCCTGTTGATGCTATACACTGTTGCACAATGCAGCGCCACTTTTACCAGATTTACTGACCCGCTGTGTTCGTTTTTTAGTTTTGCCTGACTGGTTCCCTTGCATCACAGAATGTCCGTAATACGAATGTAGTGGTGCTATGATTTCTGCTCAGGATAATGCAACAACTGATGACAAGTCGCCCCTTTACTCGCTATTTCTCGCCACATTCACTCTCCTTGCATGAGTGGCCTAGTCAATGAGCATGCACCTCACATGTTGGATGTGCAGGGTTGCATTCCCTGTGCCACTGGGTATCCACCAGGGGTACATCATGCAAGCTTTCGCCCTGGCTTTGCTGGATGGAATGCCTGGAAATGGGTCTTAGACCCCCCACCTCCTTGCGTTGACGAAAGTGCCTTGTGCTTTTGACCAAGATTGCCTTTGCGTCATAAAAATTTATCATTGTCATCATCAGCTCTCATTCTCGTGTCTGTCCGATGAGCTCACCTCATCAGCGTGTTCCCAGAGATGGGTTTCTTCTGTGCCATTCATGGTCTTAGAAAAGCTGGTTAACTTAAATATTTTTCAGTGCAGCGTATTTAGAGACTGGGCAACATTGAGTAGCGCATCGAGAAACTGGATCATGACGGTTTCTTTTTTTACACCGCATTTTCTTGTCCCAAATTTGTAAATGAGGGTGTTGTGTAGTAAATATGGTATGCTATAACTGCACTTAACACAGAGTAGTGTACAGATTGAGATGTGCTTCAACTCGATTAATTGCACTCTTGGAGACGGTGGAACATTATCTTGGGCATATCAGACACGTCCACATAGGCACAGTTTTCAACCTGGCCGGGGGGGGGGGGGAGCAATTAGCACTCTCTTTTTCATTCTTTCCTTGAAATTAACCAAAGCCCTTGCTTTTTGGCTAACTGTAGCAGGTCTAAACAAAACCAAGAGGCCACGTCAAGGAAACAACAGAATTTGTGAAATAAATTTTTGCAAACACAAGAAAGCATGAAGTAAAAGAAAGAAACAGTGTCAGCTGTGAAGAGTGCTTACCAAAAGCTTAGAAGTTGATTAGGCCAGGCGGTTCTCTGAAAACCACTGTTGAACAGCCTGCGCCTAAAAAGAAATAGACAGGGTGAATTAATTGACAACACCAGCTGTGCACACAGCAAAGGCGTACCAAAAAATTCAAGGAGGCCTGTCTGCCAAGGGGCCACTTCCTTATATCGTCAAACAGCTAGCACACATAAAGAACAGTACCACTGAGTACATTTACTCAGTGTCAATCGTAATGAAACAAAAGTTTGACAAGTCCATGCAGTCATGCATCCGGATTTTCACGGTTCCCTCAGCTCCTTTATTTTTTCTCTGGGTTCATAACCCACTGCAGACCTAGGGCAAAACACAACACTTCCATAATATTCAGCGACTATGCATATAAAAGTGCAAACAACAAATGAATTAGCTCAGGGTTCCTGCTCAAAAAACAGAAATCAGGCAACCATAGTTAACTGACAAAGTAGTGTTCCACATTTTCATCCAGACCTGGAACAAAACAAGCCATCGACAATTTATTGATTGAGTTCTTGGTTTGCTTGGCTTATGCATGCAGTCACTGAATTTCATAAAACCAATAAAACTTCCGCTACATAATTAATAGTAAATTGAGGGGATTATCATTCAGAAACGACACATGGGCAACGAGGGACGCAGTCGTGGCGGGCTCCGGATTAATTTGGGTGACTAGGGGTTCTTTGACATGCAGTGACTTAATACAGCTCACGGGCATTTTTGTATTTCGACTATCGACATACGGCCGCCGCGGCCGGCGGCAAATAACTTGCGATCTTGGGACAAGCAGCCGAACGCAAAGCCTCATAGGGACCATGACGGGCTTCATGGTCACTTCATGATAATGGACACTGCACAATAAGCATAACCCAAGCCTTTTTGACACGACTGTCACTGGTGGTGCTGAATTGGAACACTCACGAGGACAGAAGAGACTAGTTGGCAAGAATAAATTCCTGCCAGGATGCAATCGAGCAGCTAGAGTAGAAAAAATTCGCGCCTTTCCAACCTGTGTTTAAACAAAGGTGGTCGCTTTGAAGCGATGTCAAAAATGATGACACTCTATTTTTCTGAGGTTCCAACTTACAGACGGCCTTCGTAAGAAAGCAGCTCACAGAGGATGTTAAATATGCGGAAGCAACCTAGCTGTACACACTTTACGAAAACTCAAAAACATGGAAACGCCCTGTTTTCGTACATCGAACATTCCACATTGGTATGAAAACCAAACTACTACGCCCTAGCGGCTTAGCCGCAGCAACGTTGATGCTTTCACCACACAGGAGAAATGAAAAGTGACTTGCTTTTGCGGAAAACGAGGTTCACATTTCAGCGCAGTCCCGGCAGTAAAAGCCATCGCGGGAAAACTGCAAACAGGATGGATGGATGGATACGGGTGAACCCTTTAAATCGGGTGGTGGCTCAAACCACCTGGCCATGACATGAAATTTTACACTTGTAAAACAGCACAGCAGCGTGAAGCGCCTACAAGCGCGAGACAAAGGCGGCAGAAAAACGTTGGGAGCGTTCACTTTGCGAGCAGCAAGCAAAGGCTAGCGGCTGCAGCGCCAAAGGGCCAGACAAACTACTACATTGTAAAAATGCAAAAGAAACAAAGCAACAACCTAAAAACAATAAACAAATAGCATCTCATACACTTATGTAATGCTGCGCACTTACAACTTGCAAAAATATGCTCGCTTGAAGCGGTTAAAACCACGTAAACAGACTGCAGACTGTATCGGCACCCGAACGGAGCGACACCAGCAGCAAGCTGCGGCGTGCAGGGCGGCATGCATGGCGGCATGGAAGAAAGCGGCGATGGCGCGACGTTGGCGGCAGCAGCATTCGCTGCTCGTGGCAGCCTAGCCGGAACGAGGAGGCGCTCGCAACAAGAAACAAATTTCATGATTCGCGTAACTTTAGTTCAGCCTTACGAGTGGTAGGCTAGTTGTACTCGATGTTTACCGTGATTAACGTGATTTCGGACTGCATGCGACAAATCGCGCAGTTTCACTACAAAGCGCGGGCTTTGCATCGGTGCTATGTACCGGTGCGCCTGGTCTTCAAAAATGAACTGCAATATACCGATGTAATGCTCAGCCAGTAGTTAATGTGCCGTACTGGCATGTTTCATTCTTTGGTTGGAATGAAACATGTGAAGGTTGAAAACGGTTATTTGCGGTGGCAGCATTCTGCCAATCGTATGAGTATATAGGCCCGTCTTCTTAACATGGCCTGGACTTAGACGTTATATAAACCTTTCTGAAGAAACCTTTTACTGCAGACGTCTTAAAGAAGTTTCTAAAAGACTTCTTGCCGTCGACGTCGTTGAGACGTGAAGCCATTTGCAGCTGTTCCAGGACGTTTCTAAGATGTTTTGTGTTTTGTGGTATAGTCCCCTTGCAGTGATTTTAAAGGTAGAAAAATATGCTCAGATCGAATTACTTGAAGTGCTGTTAATGACGTTTTTCTGCTAGAGCCTAATTTGCTACGACAGGCTGGTCTCGATCTGCAAGAATATAAATATTGACGAGACATATGATTTCGAGATATAAACGATGAGGGGCAGGCTTTAATTTTTTTCCTTTCACTGCGCGTGGAAAATAATCGCTTTCTGAGCCCTACTGCGCGCACAAAAAGCGAGAAAACTTGTGTACAAATTCGTTGCAAAAGGAATGAAATACGCCTTCAAACTTTAAATATACGGATTTGGTGCCAGTTCTTCTGCAGGAGAGACGACGGCGGTTTCTTTGGGATTAATTTGTTTTGCTGTACCCGGAGCAAGCTTAAGATTCTTTCAGTCCAACTTCGCCACCATTTTACCTCTCAATCACGCGAGATTTATCGCATGCCTCGGCGCCCGCGGTGCGCATACAGCGGCAGCACACTAATGTTACATCGCCATACGGTATTGTAGCGAAGAGAAAGCTGAAGTGCGATTGCCGCGTGCCGAAGACGACGCTGCTGCTGGCGGACCTGTGTTCTGGTTCGTGTGTTCTTGTGCTCCGGCTATCACCAGCTGTGCTCGCCGCCGGCCTCTACGTCAAGCAAGCCGTCACATTTGGTGGAGCTGCTGGGTACGCATCTCATGTCACACACCCGCCTCGCAATTCGAGCCCGGGACTCAGTCCCAGCCGTCGGGTTTTCCTGGAGCCCCCGGGAGAAACAGAGACTCGCGCTAGCCGACGGCAGCAAGGCTAAGCGCCGGAATTCGGACTCTTGCCCGCGGGATCGAGGACATCTAGGACGACCAACGCCACCATACCGTCCCAGTTACAACAAACCGACCCCGCGATTGCGCCGAGGATCGTCTACGTGCCTGCCACCCCAAGATCTGTCACTCCGTTCCGTGGCGATGGACTTGATGACGTTGAAGACTGGGTCCAACGCTGTGAACGGGTAGCTCGACATAATGGGTGGAGGATGAGAAGTTTAGTAAATCTCTTACACAGGCGAGGTCTGGCGATCTGCACAGAATCCCACCGCGTCCAAACTGGCGAACCTCTGAGATTGACTCATAACGAGAAGTCGTCGACTGGAGAGCAGCCCGAACAGCACCAGGGTTGTTCATTCTGATAGCACCACCATCCTTAGGCACCAGCGCGACAGGGATACTGCCGACACCACTGCGCAAAAAAGCTTCCAACGGTAGGAGATCAGTTGACAGAGAAGCCGACCAGAGGGAACTCCCCTGGCCGGGAGACTGGGTGGACATAGTCCGGGCTTACTGCCTTACCGCACAAAGACGCAGAGAGAAAATGCCACAATCAGCCACCCGAAACTTAGCCGATCGTTCCCAGCAGAGCAGAGCCGTCGGGGCAGCGATGAACAGGACGAACGCCACTGGGTCGAACGATTTACTGGCGCCTCCATCCGGGGGGACAGTACCCGCTGGTCTTCTTTGTCTTCCCCGGCTCGTGCGTTCGTTCGCTGAGTGTGACTGCCTGCATAGTCCTGGTGTGCCCTTCTGCCCTTTCTGTCGGCTTTCGGTGACATTTTGGTGCAGGTTATGGGTAATTTCCCAATGTACGAAGAGTTCCCGGGAGCTTCCGACGACGCCCAGCTACACCCCGTGGACACGACACCTGTCCACAAGGCAAGCCGCTGCTTGCGAGGGTTGGATCCTGAGTTCCGACCCCTGACGGCATGACCCCGCGCAATGACGTCCACTGCGACAAGTCAGACCACCCAGAATGCCGCCAGTTTCCCACCGCTGCTTCTTCATGCGCCTAGCACTCCCACGTCGTTTCATGGTGACAAGATCGAAGACGTGGAAGACTGGTTGGCCAGCTACGACCGAGTCGCTGCGTTTAACCTGTGGGACGAGGACCGCAAGCTACG
>NC_135497.1:336678810-336743810 GCF_052857255.1 Amblyomma americanum
GCCCACTGCTCCTGACAAAGCTCCCCTGTCGAGGCATCACCCGTCGGAGCCATCTCGGATGTCATTTGCGACGAATTCCGTCGAGCGGTGCAGCCAATGGCCTGTCCCCAGCCGCTGCTTGAGCCGTATGTCATGACGTACAGTGAAGCGTTGTGCAGCTCTGCGCCAGCACCACCGGCGTTTTACTGCCCTGTTCCTTCTTCACCGCATCAACGCTTTCGGCTATATATATGTGCTTCACAAAAGTCTTCCCGGATCCCGAAATTTCTAATGCAGAAAAGGGGCACACGAACGAAAACAAAGATTTATTTGCGACGTTTCGGCCGGGCTTGATTTATTTGCGGCGTTTCGGCCGGAGCCCGGCCGAAACGTCGCAAATAAATCTTTGTTTCCGTTCGTGTGCCCTTTTTCTGCACACACACACACACACACACACACACACACACACACACACACACACACACACACACACACACACACACACACACACACACACACACACACACACACACACACACACACACACACACACACACACACACACACACACACACACACACACACACACACACACACACACACACACACACACACACAAATATATATATATATATATATATATATATATATATATATATATATATATATATATATATATATATATATATACATATATATATATACACATTATACGGGAAACACGTTGCTTGATACACGTTGCGTTATACGAGAAACACGTTGCGGGAAACACACACGCACACACGCGCACACACACACACACACACACACACACACACACACACACACACACACACACACACACACACACACACACACACACACACACACACACACACACACACACACACACACACACACACACACACACACACACACACACACACACACACACAAACACACACACACACACACACACACACGTGTTTGTGTGTATGTGGGGTATATTGCCAAGAAGAAACACAGATGAACTTTGGTTGCAGGTTAAGCTTTTCCTGCGTATTCTACTCCCATGGCCATGCACTTCTGCAAACGATGAACGAGCTGCCGCAGACCGTCCGTGTAGAACTCTTCCTTTTCAGAGTTCAGGATGAAGAGTTCCACTTCAGCAATGACTCAGCAATGATATCCTCGTCGCCCCGAAAATGGTTTCCGCGCAGTGTGATCTTCATACGAGGGGAGAGGAAGAAGTCACCAGGTGCGAGGTCGGGTGAATATGGGATGGGGAAAATTTCGCAGCCTAAACAGGCCGCATGTGTCGCATGTGCTGAGCGGGCCGGTGCGTTGTCATGGAATGAAGGGTGTCTTTCGTGAGCTAAACTCTGCGCTTCTCCCTTGATAGTGTACCTTCAGATACAAAAGCGGATCACTGCACGTGCTTCGAGTTTTTCGATCGATGCTAACAATTCTGTTTGGTTCTTTTAGCGGTGCTGTGCGGTACTATATAGAGCACAATTTTTATATCCTGCTAAATCTAGAGAGACGCGCATTCATTTGATGCCTATCGGGTACGTCTGTTATAAATTAATGGTACTGATAACGCGAACTTTATGAACGCCCCCCTACATTACAGAATTCGCAATTTAGGGATTTATCGAATTTGCTTTCACACCATACTGATAAAGAATGGGTGAGACACAGGGTGGTTCAAACAAAGAGACGTCGCCGTACTGCTGGTTTTCTTTGCTGGCACCTCCTTATACTTCAAAATGATTACTTTCCTGACGCTGGAAATTCTTGTATTCGCTCTAGAGATGAAGGTTCCGTGCCAGCTCTCGTTTTTCACTCTTCCTAGAGTTTTATGCTGACTGACGCGCATGGTGACGGAATTGACTGGGTCTGATGTTGTGACAGCAAATAATTGCACTCGCTCATTGTGCGATATTTCTCGCTAAAAACAGCAAGAAGAGTGCAGCGAACGACGCACAGGTAATTAATTTGTTGAAAGCGAAGACCACATTCTCGGCGAGTGAGGCTCAACGAGTTCGCAAACACTGCAGGAAAGTGCAGCAACAACGTTCTTAGCAACATTAAAAACAAAACAGAAAGGGAGGCCATTGAGGCCTACTTTATTGCTAAGGCAGGGGACAGTTGCGTAAGCGCGCCCTCAATTTCACTCCACGAGAAATAAATGAGCTTCCTTGACCATGCCTAAAGATTCCTGATTTTGCATGTTCGCCTGCCACTTCCCGTTTGCTCATGAAGTTTTCTTATGTTAGCCGGTGCGCATTCTTCTCCTCAGGATTTTGGTGCGGCTCATAAGTAGTAATCGTCGAAATTGTGTTTTCAGTGTAGACTGTTTTTTACCTCTTACCTTCTTGGCGTTGACAAGTTTTTTGCTCCTTTTTGAGTTGTATTCGTTTGTTGTTAGTTTTTTTTGTGGCGTCCGTAGGGTTGTATGACGTTTTATCTGATTTTAGATTCCTGACTGCTTTTGCATCGCTTGCTTGGGCCCTTTAGGCTCGCTCGTTGTTTCTGTCAAAGTGTTCTTGACACCGCCCTTTGGCCACGATGTTGTTTGGCACGTGTGTTTTCCTTGGTTTTTTGCTGGTTAAAGTGCTTTTTTGATATGTTCACTTGATAAA
Organism: Amblyomma americanum; assembly: GCF_052857255.1. Taxonomy (NCBI): domain Eukaryota; kingdom Metazoa; phylum Arthropoda; class Arachnida; order Ixodida; family Ixodidae; genus Amblyomma; species Amblyomma americanum. The sequence goes on from NC_135497.1 coordinate 336,681,414, forward strand.
GTTTCACGCCCTTTTCATTGTGCATTTTGTCATCGATGTATCAGTATCCGCGCACATGTGGACCTTCAATCAAAATTGCCGATTGGGCGAGTTGGTGGGACATGAATTCGAAATGACCAGCGCGGAAACAGACGGGGACACGAGTAGAAAAAACACTGACGACAGGACGGGCGCTGACTAACAACTCTTTATTGTCGAGGAAAACCCAGCACAATATATGCCAAAAACTACGTGAAAGTTACGGGGCCAAAGATTACAACCCAATCCACAGTCATCAAGGGGCGGCCAACACATGTTTGAATCAGATGGAAAAAACAAATAATAATAATAATAATTGGTTTTGGGGGAAAGGAAATGGCGCAGTATCTGTCTCATATATCTTTGGACACCTGAACCGCGCCGTAAGGAAAGTGATATAGGAGGGAGTGAAAGAAGAAAGGAAGAATAGGTGCCGTAGTGGAGGGCTCCGGAATAATTTCGACCACCTGGGGGATCTTTAATGTGCACTGACATCGCACAGCACACGGGCGCCTTAGCGTTTTTCCTCCATAAAAACGGCGGCGGCGTTTTTTGCATTGAAGATAATGGGGTCGTGGTTTTCAAAACGCCAGTGGTTTGTCCCAGGACAACTCTAGTCAGTACTTGAATTCTATCTCGAGTAAACCATTGCTTGCAACCTCTTGAGAACCAGGTCCAGGTTCAACGCGAGGGTATTTGTATTGCCTCTTGTGTGGCACCTGGTTGGCTGACATTTTCTTGGGCAGTACTGATTGTGATCTGGTTTGTTATTTGGACAAGTTTGTTTATAAGTTTTTTAGATACATGGACGACTATCTGGTTTTTTTTTTAAAGAACAACCTGGTTTGAGACACACGAACTCCGTGCAAGAGATTTTATCGGTTTTTAAACGACACGGGAGGTGTCTAACCTTCACCTACGAATTACCTGACGATAATAGATTGCAGTTTTAGATATCAACCTGTTTTTAAAGCCAGATCACACTTGCTGGATGTACTCGCCACGAGCCCGGAAAGACCTGTTGCCATACGAATCCGCACATTCCAAGATGGTAAAACGGGCCATTGCTACATTCTGCCTGAAGGGAGCCTTGGAGATGTCGTGTGTTCATCTGGTGCATGGCAGCCTGAACAATCAGGTTGGTAGGTTGCTGAGGGCTGGGTTCCCTTTTCCAGTTGTCGTCGCTGTGGCTGAAAAGCTACTACGGAGATTGAAAGCGAGAGCACCCCAGGAAGATCCCGTCCGAGAAAAAAATCAGGCCGACGGTTGTTCTCTACATACACAGGGTATCACACAACTTGAAGAACGTAGCTAATCGCTACGGAGTGCCGGTGGTATTTTCTGTCCCGCGCAAATTGGCCTCACTCTGCCCTCGGATTTCTGCCCGAGAAAGGAGCGTTCGAGGTTGCAAGAAGCGTCACGCCACTGAGTTCGTCAAGTGCTCGGAGGGGGTTGTTTACAAGATCCCCCTGACATGTGGAAAAGCTTACATCGGTCAAACAGGCCGATGTGTAAACGACCGTTTGAGGGAACACCAGCTTTAATTTAAGACCGGAAAATGATCTAATCTGCCCTTACATTGTAGCGCATGCCCTTCGGCTACGCGTGATAACCCATGCCTGCCTTTGCAGCGGAAAACGAGAATTTTGAGGCGTAGCCGTGACCAGATAGCGCGTGAACTTGCTGAGGCTTTTTTAATTAGGAAAAAATGAGATGATTGCGTGAGTGATACCCCGATAAGACTTTATCAGACAGAATGCAGATTTCTGGCTTGCGCTTAGCGACTGACATGGTAGTGCGGAAGTTATAAGTATGCGTTGTTGTTCTGAATAAACCCAGTCGCGAGTCTGCGCCCGTCCTTGTGCCCTTCTCGTCCATGTTTGTATTATTTTGCGCAGTACCTTTACTCAACACTCACAACTATACTTCACCCTCCACCCCCTCTCCTCCATCTTCACAACCGCCACCCTTTAACCACTTCCACCATTCTGCACCCTCTAGATAAGTTCGATCACGTCTCTGAATTCACGATTTAGTGCAAAAACATCTTAAGTGATCATCGAGGGCAAATCCAAAAGTTATTGGAGGTTTCTCGCATTATATTTCATGATCGTCCTGACGATTTTTATAACATTCATTCAGCTAGACACGCTCTTGAACATTGTTTTGGTCCATGATGCGTTTGAATAGACCTCCCGGCAGTGCTATTAGCAGTTTAAGATTGTTAGGCACTTTAAACGATACATGCTAAACAATCGTTTTTGCTCATCGATACCGGCCTCTCTGGAGCTCTCCTGGCACCCACCTGTGACCACATCAGGGACGTCGTGTCACACGGCACATCCATCTACTATAACACTACCACCGGACCCATTCTTCGCCAGCAGCCACGACAGCAACAAACGATGTAACGTGCTCAGCAATCCTTCTTTACTTTGCGATTCAGATTAGTGATTCAAGATCTGAACATTACTACCGGAGTGACGATCGCTTTCTGTGTTGCTACTCTGTCCACTGTGTGCTCAGTGCTTTCGTTCTTGTTTGATTGCCTTATCAAATAATCTGTTGTCTTGCGGCGATATTGAAGCAGGTCCTGGCGCGACTAAGAAACAAATGTCGGAATTGCTAGAAGGCCATAACAATAATAATTCAACAATGGATGGCCTGCAGGAGTCTCAAAAGGAAATCAAAACAATCTTTCCTGTTTAGCTGAATGAATTCATGGAATTCAAGGAATTTATGTCTTAGCCACGAAAGTAAAAGACATGGAATCAGCAATATCTGAACTTAAGAGGCAGCTCAGTTCAGTTAGGAACGATACAGAGGGTTTAGAAACAGGTTTAGAAAATGAACGCAATCTTACCAATGACCAAGTTTCAAAATCATCCCCAGCTGCATTTGTTCCCGGAACTGTTTAAAACGGGTAATTTTGCTTCTCTACCAAAATTTTCAAACTGCGTCAATGACCAAAATACGTTCCTTGCCTGTGATATGTTGTGTTTGCTTACATTCTATACCAACCTGCTAAAATTGCAAGCAGCTTCTGCTCATCTTGCGAAATATGCCACCTTATATGTTTCAAAAATTTCCTCACCTGAAGTTCATTGAGTACCTGCGCTATCTAAATAGCTAACTGTAGCGCAGTTAGTTAAATACCAAAAACGCATACTTTAATAACAAGAACGGCGTTTGCATCACTTTGCGATGTAAATAAAACGGGAATATTTTAACACCAGTCGCGACTCTAAGAAGCGAATAAGTTTACAGAGCTGCAATTGTGAGCAGCGCGCGACCAGTTTAAAGGCAGCACTTGGAAGTTAATTAAATCCATCATGAGACATCACCTGCGCCGTCCATTTGGTGGCCTGCTCAAAAAGTGGCAGGTGGCCAGCCACAGCCCACAGCAGCACCCGGAATGGAGGCGCATCCGACAGGGCACCGTGACACATCCCGTTGCCACTGATGTTGAGAGGCGCAATGCACCTCCATGGGTACGGGAGCCCTACAAGCCGCCCAGCGGCGAGTGAACGGCGCAGGCTCCCGATGGCCGCCATGGATGCAGCCGCAGCGGCTACACGAAGCGGACGCGGACGAACTGCGGCTGCTGATAAGAGAAAATAAATATTGATCACAATTCATGGAGCAAAAAAAATTCCTACAAAAGGACGTCAGACTGTGCTAACGGAGGTAAGGAAGGGAACGATCTCCGCAAGGCTACTGCTTCTGTCATGTGAAATTCACTGCATATGAGCTTGGTACCTGCGCTACTGCATGCATGGCCTTAATTCTAGTATGTGACGTTTACGTTCATGATGATGGTGATGATATCGTCTACACACCTCACCACCCCGTTTAATGTATCGGAAGATCAGGGACATTTTCAAATGGTTTGTGGCTAGCGTATGCGGTTAGCGTATGCTGCGGATTAGATATGCCGCGCTTATGTCCGTTTCCGTTTTCCAATTTCACCTAAAATCTCTCTTACCTTCCCAGCACTCACAGCTTCAACTTACGCCCCTGTCACGCGGGCTCCACAAAGGCCTTTGAAAATCATGTCCTTATGTTCAAAGGTGTATAGCGTCAGCTACTCAGCACAAATGTTGCACTTTTACCGCTAAAACACCTTGTGGAAGAGGGGGCCCATTCAAAACATTCGGAACCCAAAGGAGCGGCCTTCGAGAACCGGCGAATTCTGTGCCGTCCAACGTCAAAATTAAAAGCAAAGAAAAACGTGTTAAGGTTCCAACGCAGTTAAACCGATTAGAGGTGAGAGAGGATGTGCTTTGCCGGTTTGCTCATGGTTTTGCTTTGCTGGTCCTCGGCACATCTGGCGACGATATGAGACTCAGGTTAAGCTCTGAGCGAGGTTTGGCTGATCTGATCCGTTCGCGCCGCAGACGAAATTTAATTAAGACGACAATGTGCAATGCGCAGAGAGAGAGTTGGTTGCAATTTAGCACGATACGTTATCGGTTGTGGTACTGGCATAGGGGTTCATGCAGAGGCCACCTAAGCTGTCTCTTCGCACATAAGCGACTTCGAAACCCAGGTGCGGGAATATTTATTTTATTTCTGCACCAGCATCAAGGTCAGAGACGCCATAGGGCACCTGGTTGGGTATGACACCGTGAAGTAGTGCTGTCACTGGAAAAGGTCTACGCCGCTAACAAAATGTCTGATATTCCAGGCACGTCCATAACCTGCGCGCTTTGCAATTTTCAGATCTCTAAATCTGTAAATGGTAAAGTCATTCAAATCTGTAAATTCGCTTCTTCAACCGCCTAGCGGCCGAAGCAGGGAAGACGCAGTGTGTCTTTGCCAGTCTTTAGTCGCCGAGACAGCATAAGCGGATGAGACTGCATGCTGCGCACTAGAACAACGCGCAGAACGGTAAGACACTCGCACTTGTAACGTGGTTAATTGCCACGCCTGTTTTAAATGCGTCTTAATTAACTTCCGCGCATAATTCAATGAAACAAGGAGCAGTACCGCTCGACTTATAGCTGGGCCTCCCGTGTCAGGGCTTTTGCCGAAGTGGGCCACTGCACGCAGCTGGCTGTTTATGCCGGCAGGGGTCGGGCGCGTTGAGCAAAGGACGGAACGGCTCTGGTCTCGCCGGGCAGACCGCCATGTATCCCAGAAGTGCTGTCTATGCCGGAAGGTGTCGGGCGCGCCGATCAAAGGACGGAACGGCTCTGGTCTCGCCGGGCAGACCGCCATGTATCCCTGAAGCTGTCTATGCTGGCAGGAGTCGGCCGCGCCGACCAAAGGACGGAATGGCTCTGGTCTCACTGGGCAGACCGCCATGTATGAAGTGCTGTCTATGCCGGCAGGGGTCGGGCGCGCCGATCAAAGGACGGAACGGCTCTGGTCTCGCCGGGCAGACCGCCATGTATCCCTGAAGTGCTGTCTTCCGGCAGGGATCGGGCGCGCCGGTCAAAGGACGGAACGGCTCTGGTCTCGCTGGGAAGACAGCCATGTATCCTTGAAGTGCTGTCTTCCGGCAGGGATCGGGCGCGCCGGTCAAAGGACGGAACGGCTCTGGTCTCGCTGGGCAGACAGCCATGTATCCCTGAAGTGCTGTCTTCCGGCAGGGATCGGGCGCGCCGGTCAAAGGACGGAACGGCTCTGGTCTCGCTGGGCAGACAGCCATGTATCCCTGAAGTGCTGTCTTCCGGCAGGGATCGGGCGCGCCGGTCAAAGGATGGAACGGCTCTGGTCTCGCTGGGCAGACAGCCATGTATCCCTGAAGTGCTGTCTTCCGGCAGGGATCGGGCGCGCCGGTCAAAGGATGGAACGGCTCTGGTCTCGCTGGGCAGACAGCCATGTATCCCTGAAGTGCTGTCTTCCGGCAGGGATCGGGCGCGCCGGTCAAAAGACGGAACGGCTCTGGTCTCGCTGGGCAGACAGCCATGTATCCCTGAAGTGCTGTCTTCCGGCAGGGATCGGGCGCGCCGGTCAAAGGATGGAACGGCTCTGGTCTCGCTGGGCAGACAGCCATGTATCCCTGAAGTGCTGTCTTCCGGCAGGGATCGGGCGCGCCGGTCAAAGGATGGAACGGCTCTGGTCTCGCTGGGCAGACAGCCATGTATCCCTGAAGTGCTGTCTTCCGGCAGGGATCGGGCGCGCCGGTCAAAGGATGGAACGGCTCTGGTCTCGCTGGGCAGACAGCCATGTATCCCTGAAGTGCTGTCTTCCGGCAGGGATCGGGCGCGCCGGTCAAAGGACGGAACGGCTCTGGTCTCGCTGGGCAGACAGCCATGTATCCCTGAAGTGCTGTCTTCCGGCAGGGATCGGGCGCGCCGGTCAAAGGATGGAACGGCTCTGGTCTCGCTGGGCAGACAGCCATGTATCCCTGAAGTGCTGTCTTCCGGCAGGGATCGGGCGCGCCGGTCAAAGGATGGAACGGCTCTGGTCTCGCTGGGCAGACAGCCATGTATCCCTGAAGTGCTGTCTTCCGGCAGGGATCGGGCGCGCCGGTCAAAGGATGGAACGGCTCTGGTCTCGCTGGGCAGACAGCCATGTATCCCTGAAGTGCTGTCTTCCGGCAGGGATCGGGCGCGCCGGTCAAAGGACGGAACGGCTCTGGTCTCGCCGGGCACACCGCCATGTATTTCTGAAGTGCTGCCTATGCCGGCAGGGGTCGGCCGCGCCGACCAAAGGACGGAACGGCTGTGGTCTCGCCGGGCACACCGCCATGTATCCCTGAAGTGCTGTCTATGCCGGCAGGGGTCGGGAGCGCCTACCAAAGGACGGAATGGCTGTGGTCTCGCCGGGCACACCGCCATGTATCCCTGAAGTGCTGTCTATGCCGGCAGGGGTCGGGAGCGCCTACCAAAGGACGGAATGGCTGTGGTCTCACCGGGCACACCGCCATGTATCCCTGAAGTGCTGTCTATGCCGGCAGGGGTCGGGAGCGCCTACCAAAGGACGGAATGGCGGTGGTCTCGTCGGGCAGACAGCAATGTATCCCTTCGCGCACTTGCTGAGGTGGATGCTGAGCCGCACTCTTATGACGAGTTGGTTCCGATCGAGCGTACACGCCAACAGGTTTGCATCCACGCTTTGGTACGCAGCCATCCGTTCTCGTGCTACTGGCAGGAGTTCACTGATATCTGCGCCCGCCAATGTAATTCTGCGGTGCCGCGGACACGCTCTCCTGCAAGATAGAAAACCGTGACACGTGCACTCTTCGTTACAAACGCAGGGCAAGTGCAAGCAGGGTGTTCGTAAATGATAAGCCGGCGTGTCACCATGCGGCGGGCTTACGTACACTAATTTATCGTCGCCACCCTGATTACAATGGGAAAAGTATACCTTAACTTCTATCCAATTAATTGCCTCATAAATGAACTATACTCACGCCAGTCAAAAAGTAGCATTGGCAACCGTGATAACAACATTGAAGCACAAGCCCGCGCATGCAGCTTTCCAATGTCCCCTGGCCCCCTGGTCGGCCCGACGCCGTCATGTGGCATTTCAACGCGCTAGAACAAGTGCGCACTATTCGGTTCCATAATGCAAATTAAAACATATAAACATATCGGACACGAAATTTTTTTTAAGCGACAGCGGGAACTCCGCGACAAAGGGCATGGAAAATTAATAATAATAATATTAATAATAATTGGTTTTTGGGGAAAGGAAATGGCGCAGTATCTGTCTCATATATCGTTGGACACCTGAACCGCGCCGTAAGGGAAGGGATAAAGGAGGGAGTGACAGAAGAAAGGAAGAATGAGGTGCCGTAGTGGAGGGCTCCGGAATAATTTCGACCACCTGGGGATCTTTAACGTGCACTGACATCGCACAGCACACGGGCGCCTTGCCGTAAATTGAAAAATTGGTTTTTTGGGGAAAAGAAAATGACCTAATATATTTCACACATATCGGCGGACATCTGAATCGCGCCGTAAGGGAAGATATAAAGGAGGGACTGTGAAAAGAAAGTAAGAAAGAGGTGCCGTAGTGGAGGTTTCCGGAATAAATTCTACCACATGGGGATCTTTAACGTGCACTGACATCGTACAACACAGAGGCGCCTTAGCGTTTCCCCTCCATCGAAACGCGGCCGCCGCAATCGGGTTCGTCCACGGGTACTCCGGATCAGTAGCCGAGCGCCCTAACCACTGATCCACCGCGGCGGGTTCACCCACAGCATGGCGCGCGGACAAATTCCCAAATTGTTGAAACCTCAATGCTCAGGCTCATCTCAGGCCGCTAGTCGGCGCTCCCGCTCGGAAGACGTTTTTGTGCCGTCGCGGCAGAAATCGCGAGCGTTTTTGCTTGCATGCTGGGCAAGCTTACACCTTCTCCCAGAGTGTCCTTTTCACTTTCAATCGCTGAACAATGGCAACGCACGTCAAAGTTTATGTAAGTTTAGGTCATGAAAGGCTTAAAAAAACCTGCAGTGTAATAGCTTTGTCTTCATTTTAACTAACTACCTCCTTCACTCCAGCGCTTCCTAGAAGCGGCAGTGGCAATTAAGGAAAGAAGAAGAGGCTCAAAATATTGCTCTCATTGCATGCCTCTGTATGCGACTTAAACTGACGTCAGCAAACACGCACAGTCGCGATAAAAAAAAAAGCATTAGCACTAGTGACATGCCACCAGAGCAGCAGTTAACTAAGCTCTCGGCGCTGTGGTTAGCAACACGCCTATAACGAATGTGCCACACGTGCTCCTAAAGCGCGACGCTGTGCGGGTTTCATTGTTCCAGTGACATTACTGTGCTATTTTTTTCGTCGCAACTGCACATACAATAACTGCGGTAATAACGACCGTACAGCGAATGCGGCTCTCCATTAAAACTTCAATTGATGCAGTCAATCACTCGGTTTTCGCGCTATGCGGAGCCGGCTCAGTGCATTCATAGCAAAGACTGGGGTGGCCGCCGCGGATGGCAGCGGGTCGCTGTGGAAGCATTAACCAAGGAAGTCGTCGTGGGATCGGCCACCACAGCGGGCGTCTGCAGCTCGCGTGAGCTCGTTTTTGAAGCCCGCAACTGCGCGTCAAGGACCACCAGCTGGCGAAGGGAGCGGACGAGCGCAAACAAAGCTGCAGAGCCACGGGCGAAAGTTCCTCTGATCCTGATGCGATTTTGCGTCTTCGTGGTCAAGAAAGCCTGCACATATTTGCGTTCTGCGGGCTACCCATTAATTTTAGTGCACCGATAGTGCTCTACTGCGTTTCTGCACCTACACGGAGGCTAACAAAAAGGGTTCAGCTTAAAGGTGCACTAAAGAGGAAACTGAACTCGCCTTTTTATCGCGGGAAATCTACCTACACGTTGCGGGCATTCTTAGAAAGTTCGAATTATTGTCTTGTGCGGCTGATTCCCCTAAATAAATCTGATTAAACGTCCCGGCTCCCGCCTTTTTTTTAACTGAACGCGGTAGGTAGGCGGAGTCAACCAACGCGTCAGCCAGTCCCGTGGCGGCTTGCCGCTTTGCCATCGGCGGCGTTATACGTAAATAAAAGAGTCCACGTGTATTTTTATTTCCGTGGGCCTAATTTGCGGCTATATTGTCTGCGACTGAAACTGTTTATTCCCAGAAACCTAAAAAACAAAATAAAAGGGAAAGCGAAGCCACCACGGGACTGGCTGACGCGTTGGTTGACTCCTCCTACCTACCACGTTGAGTTCAAGAAAGGCGGGAGCCGGGTAGTTTAATATGATTTAATTAGGGCAATCGGCCGTACAAGACAATAATTCGAAGTTTCTAAGAATGCCCGGAACGTGTGGATGGAGCTCTTGTGGTAAAAGACGAGTTCAGATTCCTCTTTAGTGCACCTTTAAGTTAAGGACAACACAGCGAGCCATGGAAAGAAAAATGATTTGTGTAACGTTAAGAGACCGGAAGTGGGCAGAGTGGGTAAGGGAACAAACGCGTGTTAGTGACATCCAAGTCGAAATCAAGAGGAAGAAATGGGCTTGGGAGAAGATGAAGTGTCCCTGCTAAGGTGGCTGCACATCGCTCCAGTGAAAAATCTCGCCATCCGCATAAATACGTTCCTTATATCAAGAGAACTGACTTCGCACCATCTGAGGAAGCTCTCGAGGCTTATGCGCCGTCTGACTGGGTGGCAGTAAGCAAATGTCGTTCAGTCATCCCGGCAGCTTGAGTGGGCTCCGAGGCTAGGCTTAGAGCCACCGGTGACGCGCTGGCAGAGGTGGCTTCGCCGGCGTCGGTCCCTGCTACCGGTCCATCAGCGGCAGCGCACATCCCGCCTTCTCCAAATGCACCTCAGCCCGTGAGCGATCTGCCCCTGGGCGGAACTCGGCAATGGCTGCCCAGCCTCCACTGCTGGATGGGGCTTCAACCGTGCAGCGTGAGGAGGAGAGCTCTCCAATGGACCTGTCTTCAGCACCTCCATCCGTGCCACCGGCTTCCCGCAGTTCTCAAAAGCGCCCATCAGGGGACACTGCACAGGATTCGTCTCCTGCCAACTGCAGCTCACAAGGCAAGCATTCCTGCCAAGCGTATGCCAACCAGGTGGCTGTGCCGACATCGGGATCGGCATCATATAAAGTGGCCATTAAAGCTCTGGCAGCCAAAAGCCTGAGTGACATTCCGAACAGGATTCTTCAGGCGAACTGGACGCGTGTCTTGGGACCAAAGGTTTTCGTGGCTTCACGTCTAGAACGAAATCTAATACCATCGCTGTGTGGCTCCCGACTTTGGCTGCTGTCGAGCGTCTGCAAACGCTCAAGTGCATATTGATTACAAGCCAGATCTCGGTGCCGGTCCAGGTGTACCTAGTAGAAGGTTCGGACCTACAGCGCTGTGTTGTTTACAACGTCGACGTTGCCGAAGACCAGACGACCCTCCAGCGTGTGCTGAACTGTCCAACCCACCGTGTCATCCAAGCGCGGTATATGGGAAAGGGGCGCTCGTGCATCGCCACACTACAGGGCCCACCAACTCTCCCAGAACGACTTTACTACTATGGCTGTATTCTGCGGCTCGCCCTTACAAACCGAGTGCTGTCTATTGCTACAGCTGCTTCAGACCTGACCACATGCGCCGATCATGCCCATTTGCAACGCAAGATGAGGCTCGGCCACAAGGCACACCGTCTTACAGGTGCGGACTTTGCAAGACTGACGACCACGAGATCACCTCTCCAACTTTCCCAACAAAACAGAAAGCAACTGAGAAGGTTCGGCGTGGGATCCGTAAGCAAGTGTCTCCTAATGAAAACAGAGCCCCGATACAGACATCCAACAGGTTTGCGGCTCTTCAGTGGGATGAAGACGACTGGCCGGAGCTTTCTGAGTCCAATCCACCTGCAGCCCCTGCCCAACGGTCGTACAGTGATAAAGTGCGCAAGGATTGCCGTCGCCTTCAAGCTACACAAAAGCACCGCATACTGGAACCTCCGCATGAGGACATGGCAGCAGTTGACCAAATTGCCCGCCTTTTAGCCGAGGTCTCTAAGCTACGGCAACGCCGTGAACTGCATGCTCGCCGTAGACAACGAGTGGAATTCCACTCCACGCCAATCAATGCTGCAGCGCCTTCGACTACGTACAGCCCTCATGAGTTTTTCGCCGACTCTACCAGGTCTTCTGCATCACTGCAGGATAACTCAACAACATCTCTCCTCCGATTTATGGTAAACCAGTTATCTAACCTGACATCAGTTCTATAACAACGCTCGGAAGCCTAATCGAAAATGGCGAGTACACGTACTTCCGGTGTGCTTCAATGGAACTGCAGAGGCCTCTCCACTAAGCTGGGAGAGCTCAAATCTCGACTTCGCATGAACAAGCTCCAGGTGTGGGCCCTGCTACTGCAGGAGACCAATGCCTTGCCATCCATTCCGGGCTTTAATGGATACATGTCTCCTTTAATGAACGACCATCGTGTGCACACTGTTGCCCCTTCGGGAAAGGCGGCGGTGTACGTTGATGCGCGTTTTCCTCAAGTTCGCCTCTCTCTAGAAAACTGGTGCACCTCATATCAAGAGGTAGTCGCAGTGGCCGTGAAGCTTCCCAAGGCAACTGTTGTGGTCGCGTCGTACTATGTAAAACCCGCCGGTGGAGCTCCCTCCCGCATTATACTGGGGTGGTTTTTAACTCTACGACGACAGAACCCAGGGTAGCCTGTTTTAGTCGGTGGTGACTTTAACGCCCCTCATCCGGACTGGGGGTACTCCACTTCAAGCCCCCGTGGTAGGCGTGTGCGGGACGCATTCACGGATGCACTGTTTGTTTTACTCAACCATGCAGATTCAGCAACGTGGACTGTGCGCCATGCTCGCAGTCCAACATATGCTCCGGAGTTTACGTGGTGGTCAGGACCCGGGACTCCATCGTGGAACCTGGAGACAGACTGCTGGGGTAGTGACCACCATCCTATCATCATCGGTCTCCATCCATCAAGGGCCCGCCGATTACGCCGTAGGTGTTCTGTGGTCAATTGGGACACGTTTCGCACCACCGTGGAAGATCTCTCTCTGCAATCATCTATACTAATTGTGGACTGCATACAAACTGCGCTGAATAAGGCTACTGCTGTCACCTGGACGGACGTGAATTGCACGGCGCCGGATGTGGGTCTGCTTAACCTGTGGGCTGCTCGTCGACAAGCGGAGATGGCAGCTTCCCGAGACCCCGACTTCAGCGCAAGCACGGGCAAGCTGAATTACCTTACTGCCAAGGCTCGCAGATATGAACGCGATCTTTCGCGACGGCAGTGGCATGCGTGGTGTGTGAGCAGTTCTGGACAAAGTCATCGAATGCTGCTCTCTGGCGAACGTTTCGTGCAATGGAACATGGTTCCCATCGTCCTGACGCAGCGGCCACAGCATGCTTCGCAGCTAACTTAGCTCTGGATGATTTCGCCAGAGAGGCAGCGCGGGAGTTTTTCTCTAAGTGTGATGTGTTGCCACCAAGGGTCATAGGAGCCCCCTTGGCTGCCATTCCATAATATGTCGATAAGCTCCCATCTACAACCGACGCCGAGGGAAATTGAAAGCCCATTTTCAATGCCCGAGGTGCTTGCAGCAATAGACGAGGCTCGGCGGAAGATTGCGCCCCGGCCCGGACTCCATTCCGTACGAGGTTTACAAGAACTTAAGTTCCGCTGTACTGCCTCAACTCCTCGCCACCATTAACAAGGTACGGTTAGAAGGCGTCGTACCAGAAACCTGCAAATCGGCTATTGTGATCCCCATACCAAAGCCGTGAAGCCGCCGACAGACCTCGGAAATTTCCGGCCTATATCACTTCCGCCAACATTATGCAAGCTTACCGAAAAAAATGCTTGCCACGCGACTGTCGTGGTGGCTTGAGCACCATGGTTTCTACCATCCCGCCCATATTGGCTTTCATACGTCCATAGGCACAGATGATGGACTGGCTGTCTTGGCGTCAGCAGTTCTGGCCTAAACTCGCAGCCACAATGTACGTACTGTACTGGCCATGTACGTTGAAAAGGCGTACGATAATATCAGTCATGCTGCCATCCTGGAATCGCTTGACATGCTGCATTTCCCCGTTAGAGTGCGCAGTTTTGTTAAATCCTTCCTTGAAGGCCGACACTTTGCCATGCGCCTCGGTAGTGAGGCCGTCGGATCATTTGTGCCTCTTCGCGGCATTCCCCAGGAGATCGGCGTTATCGCCAACATTATTTAATACTGCTTTTATCCCCCTTGCTTGGCGCTTACATGATGCCTCTGAGATTAAGTTCTTCTTGTGTGCTGATGACATAACGGTGTGGAGCACTCACAACGACCTGATGACTGAAGCAGCAGGCCTACAATCAGCCATAGATATTACGTCGACTTTTGCTTGTTCAATTGGTCTGCAGCTTTCAGTAAGCAAAACCACGTTTGTGCCAGTCGCAAACCGCTGGGGGCGCCGTAAACTGGCTGCACCACGAATTCATCTACATCTATCCGGAGCTCCAATTCAAGAAAGTTCGACCGTAAAAAATCTTGGGCTTGACAATACACGAGTCAAGAACAGGTACTGCTTGGCTTTCTCGGGCCTAAAAAGCAAGCAATTCAGGCGTTGGGTCTTATTAGACACATTGCTCCTGAAACAGGCGGAGCCCGCTCTCATGTTGCAGGACAGTTGGTGCGGGCGGTTGTGCAACCGCGCCTCGTTTACCAAGCCCAATTCCAGCATTTGACGAGGGCTCAATGGGATCGTCTAGAAGCTGTTAATCGAGAGGTAATGAGGGTCATCACTTGCCTTCCCAGCATTACCCCATTCGTGGCGCTCCAAGAATATGCGCAGCTGAATACACTAGATGAGCTGGTGCAGCAACGACGCGATGCTCGCCGCCTAAAGTCAAGCCTTACACACACAAGGTGTGCACTCAGGGCATATGCTTCATCGCACTCCTTTCTACAGCCGCCCCCGCCAGTTCTTCCTTCCTGGTGTTTAGTGCAGCTACACGACAACAAGCCAACTGATCTACGTCGGCCATCATCTACCCGCGCGGCATCGTCGTTTCGCGACCGAATTACAGAGCAAGACGCCAATCTGCGCATGACTCCATCATTATGTACGTTGACGCAAGCATCCAGGCCTGCGAAACAACAACGGCTGTTTGTTGTCCTTGCAAGCCTGCTCTGAACAAAACGTCAAGGTTTCGCCTCTCAGAACCTCCTTCCTCCTTCTGTGCGGAGATGCTTGCGGTTCAAGAGGCACTTTGCTCTGTGGCCGCCGTTCCCATGCTACCCACGGCCCGCGTTGTCATTTGTACCGACGCCTTTCACGTCACACGCCAACTGCGACGAGTGAGTCGCACCCCAGAAATCTGCCAAGACATCCATCGTCTAGCGGCACGCATCCCGCAGCGAATCCGTATTGTGTGGGTCCCGCGTGACCTCCTGAGCGCACAAAGCCGCGCAGATTCTGCGACCCGCCTTTCGACCCCAACCTCGTCTTTGTCTCGAGTCCTCACTCTGTATGACACCACCCTCCTTTTAACAAGAAAAGAACACCTCCGGCGCAGCACGCGTGCTCTAATCCCTCCGTGTGCGGTAGCCCTCCCCCGTGGTCTTACCCGTGCAGAGGAGGTTGCGCTTCGGAGGATACGGGTCGGGGTTGCCCTAACTCCAGCTGTGACACGCAAGTGGCCGCATTTCAACTATTTATATCCCCACCCCGGGTGTCCAGTCTGCAAGAACAGAGACTTTGAGGCGGATATCCACCACCTGTTGTGGGACTGCCCGGCGTTGAAGCCGACGAGAATTCGGCACCTGGCGGCAGTGGGACTCTCACCGGACAATCCGGATTGCTATATTGCCTGGACACAGGATCCATATCATCGTTCACTTCTTGATTTCATCAAATCAGTCCACCTTCTTTCATTTATTTAAACATCTTACTCATCTCTCACTTCAGAGTTTTTATGCCCTCAGGAAATAAGCATCGCTTAAAAAAAAATGGTCTTGGGCAGGGCATGTAATGCTCAGCAGGATAACCGCTGGTCGTAAAGAGTAATGGAGTGGATTCCATACAAGAGAAGGGAAGTGTAGCAGGGGGCGGGAGAAGGTTAGGTTGGGCGGATGGATGTGATTAGGAAGTTTGCAGGCATAGCGTGGGCGCAGCTTTCAAAGGACACGGTTAATTGGAGAGACATGGGAGAGGCCTTTGCCCTGGAGTGGGTGTAGTCAGGCTCATGACGATGGGATGATGATGACTGCTCTACTGTGATATGATGACCTTGCAGTGATTTTAAAGGTAGAAAAGTATGCTGAGCTCTAGTTTCATGAGCTACTGTTAATGTCAACTTTGGCTAGAGTCTAATTTTCTATCACAGGCTGGTCCCAAGAACACGAATATTCAGGGACGCATACGACTTATAGTTATAAATGAAGAGAGGGCTCGCTCTAATGCTGTCTCTTTGACTGTACGCCCAAAACATCGATTTTCCAGCTGTACTGTGTGTCTAAGCGGGGCTTGAACAATTTTTAGACAATTGAGATCAAAGGCAGGAAATGCGCCCTCAGATATTTCATGTGCGATGTTTCTGTCATTGTTCGTGCTACGATCTCTACAATTTTCAATTTTTTTTTTTGGGGGGGGGGGGGGGCGGGGGGCGTTGGTTTAATTCGCTTTTCTATAGTAGGGGTCAGCCCTAAATTCCTAAATGTGCAACTTCTCTACAATTTCACCTCTTGCTTATGAAAACCTGACCGCGTGCCCTGGCCTTGGGAAAGCACACTATCGTTAGAAACTTTAAGTTACCTCATCAAAAACATTACATGAGAGTATTTCTCAATGGCTAAAGAGCGTGCTTGCCTGTGAAAGTCATTTCACGCTCCGAAGATGTTTTTTGCAGCCTAATCTGTCAGCGTTCCTTATCTGTGTGTTTACTACCGACTTTTGCCTGGTGATGATACAATGGAACTAAAAGACAAGGCACATCTAGTCGGCATACAAGAACTTTACTGTTGGTAGCGGAGAGTCGTCAATGACATCGCGAGGCAGGCAACTTGTAGCACGAACAACGGACGTGCAATGCAGAACGGCAGCCTCCCGTTTTCTCACAGCAGCATCGCTCCGGGGCTTCTTAGCAGGCGGTTGTATATACTCTGGATAGCCGCCCCTCTTTTAAGCTTCCTAGTCTTGCATCCTTCCTTGTAGTCGTCAGGCAGGAAATGTTTGCTGCAAACGACCGAATAACGTGACGTGGTATTCGGCACCCAGCCCTTTCTGGATATCGCTTGCAGCCACTTCAGTTTCAAATCGTTGTCACTAGGAATTTCATGGAGTGAAAACTCTGGCGCTTTCCGCTTCGCGTCTGGTTTGCATCTTGGCACACAGCAGTACGGCATGGCTCATGGCACACGCGAAACGATGCGTAGGCAGCCTCAGCACGCGCTGGTTCTGGCACCTTAAACATGTAACTGAACGGCTGCTCCCAGCGTTGAACAAGAGCCTGGCAACCGTGTCTTATGCAGCCATAGCTATAGGCATGCAAAGGAGGGAAGTAGTAGATGGATCTGCAAATATTGAAGTTGCCATGCAATGATGGCGCATAGCTCGGCTGGATCATTTGGGACTGGCTCGATTAAAAGTGAAGCAAGGTATTTCAGTAACAACCAGGGTTAGGAAACATTTATTTTCATTTCAAGGCCGGCACAGTGTCTGTCGGTACTTCAAAATCTATTCTGACAGTAATAGCATTTGCCGCTCCAATGTATTCAAACGCATCTGTTCAATCTGTTCGCACTGCACGAAACACAGTAGATAAGACTGATCATTTGATCTTTGAAACTCTGACAACGTTTCACATACTTAAAAGAACTTACAGCAATAACAAGAACGGCCTGTAATGAATTATACAACATTGTCGTGTGACTGACAGTTCCGAGTGATGTCGTTTAGAGCCAGAAATGCTTTCGCGTTGGTTTATGGATAAACCCAGACGGCTTGTCATTTTGGTCTGTCAATTTCTTTATGTAATTAATGAGACGAATTCGGAGAAACTTTTCAGAGATCAGGTGTGCTAAGCGTTTGGGGTGGCTCCTGTCAACACCTTCCGTGCAGCATAGAAGGGGAGAATCTTCAAGATGTGGCTCAACGATTAGTTGCAAGGTTTCAAGAATATTTGGTCGTGGAAGATCCTTGAACGCCTTTTCAAAAAACGTCGAAATAATTTCCAAGAGAGCTAGAAATTCTGGCTTTGGATAGTGAAGTTTACCATTCTGCTGGGCACGCAGACGTCTGTAAAGGGAGCTGCTAGTCTTGTTCGTCGTCATAAGCATAACGCAAGCGTCACACCCAAAATCACTGATAATTTTGGCAATACAGCCGCCTACGTACACTAAGTCTGAATAAGCAACAGACCCAAACGGAGCTGGAAGATGTGCTCGCAGAGCTTTCAGTTCTTCAACTACATCTTGGGGAACAGGGGCAGCCGCTTCTTTAGCGTCTTCACCTTGATAAGTGGCTTCTTTCGATGGCAGTGCTTTTTTCTTTACAATGTGATCCAGAACTGCTGTAACGGCTCTTGCGCCCAGAGCGCCGTTACCTCCGCACATAAAGCGCAATTTTCCGAACAATACCTCGACAGGATCACTGTTGAACTTTCTAGCGAGGACGTAGTTGACGCCTCTTTTCAGTAGAAATTGAGTTACCTCCACTGTGGATTTCGTGGTGAAAAGTAGGGTATTGTACGTTTCCTTTGTGAAGTTCCGAACGCCACTGGCGATATGGACCAGTCTTGAATATGCTTCACGTAGCTGCAAAACACAGTTTGCAGCCACAGCAGCCGGCCATCGTCTTCCTTGGAGATGGACATTTTGCAGTCACTTCCCTTGTATGTTGTGTCATGAATGTCGAACCATTTCTTCATCACTTTCATGAACTGGATCGTAGTTATTGCGTCCTTGAAAGCAAAGAGAATGGAGCTGACTCGCGAGTTCTGCTGGAGGTGCTCGAGAGCCGCGGTGACTTGGGGCGAAAACACCTGCACGGCGCGTAGCATGTTCATTTTATCAAGGTTTGACGGATACATATGCTTTCGTGTCAGATTTCTGGCCAATTTTACCGTCACTTCCTTCTGGTGCTCGTACAGTTTCTGCACAAATGCACAAATGCGCTGATGACGCCAGTGCCGCCTATGAGCTCCCGTTCCAAAAATTAGCTGCGGACATTCTTGAAAACACGGCAAGGACCGAAGCTTAAAAGAATTAGTCTTCCATCGTCCTGAGGATGCTTCACTATAGTTGACAACGAACCGTTCCCCATGTGCTTAAACATCATTCTGTTGGCTGATTAGTTATCCGTAACGATACGAATAACTACAAAGCCGCATTCCTCCGCTGCAGACATGACGTCCTTCGTCCACGCATACAAGTCTCTCCCGCTGAGTTGTTTTGTAAAGTAATATGAACATGGTATCTTGTACGAGCTGACTACTCCGGGGAGCACGAAACATAGCACTCGGTTAACAAGCGTTTCGTTCTTGGTACGTGGCGCACCGTTTCCTAGCTTGTCTCTGATCCCAAAAACCACGTCGGACTTCCGATCACATATGCACTTCGGTTTTATTGCTGCTTCATCGAGTATTAATGAAGCCATGTGCTGTTTGTAGCGGAGAAGGGAAGCCTCCTGAGTTAACCTTTCTTTCTTGGCGTAACTCATTTCAGGAGAAGTTGAGCTGGGACCAACGTAGCGCTGCAGTGTGTACTTATGTGGCAGCGTTAGCAGAGTAGTACGGGCATGGTCATAACCCTTCAGCGAAAGAAATCGCCATATGGCGCACTCTCCGATTAGTTCTCCGGGATAAGACTGGAATTTCTTATGATATCCGTCCATTTGGTGAAGCAGGAAGACAGCCTTTTTCTCCCCCTTTTCAGCGTCCGAAGCAATATTTTTAAGAGATGAGTAGCGCTTGTTGTCGCGATATGTGAATACCACCTTCCTTTCTGCTTCTAGTCGCTGCTGTGCTTTTGAGACCTTGGAGCGATAGTACGCTAGCAGTGATCGAAGCCACGCTGTCATTAAAACGTATCGGCTAGCTCGCTGCGCATTGTTGTTTGTTGTTTGCGTGCATATAGTAGCCATCTGCTTGGTTTCACCTTCCGGCGACTCTAACAATACATGCTCCCAATTTTCCGGCTCTGCCTTTCGTTTTGCTGGCTTCCTGGAAGGAGCAATGTCTCTGACCTTTAGGGTCCTGCGTGCTTTCTTCGCACTGGGCGCTAGGCAAGGAGGATAAAGTTCAAATACGGTTGGAACCACACCGGGAACCAGTTTTCTTTTTTTAGAATCACTTGCGCAGTCACTCGCCAAGAAATGCTTGCTGCATACTGTAGTCGAGGCTGATGTGTCATTAATGACGAGACTCTCCCGATAAATGTTTTTTTTGCCATTTGGTGCACAGTTCCTGGTCAACTGGAAACCGGTGAAACGACACACCGGGAGTCTTTCCGGACCGCGATTGACAAAACGGCATACAACAGTACACCATGGCCACACTATAGCGAAGCTTCGCTTCACAAGTTTGTGAGACGAGTATCCATGAGAAGTCTGACGCAGAAACTTACTGGGGAAGGTGTCCTTATCAGCATGGCGAGCGAAGCATGAGGCATGCGTATTGATGACTTCACCTGGCAAGCCTTTCGTTCACACGTTTAAGCACAGCGACGAAACCAGCACGTGAAAAAATGGGCCCACACGCGTGGCGACTTGCTGCTCAAAACCGGCTCCGGCCTCCGTCCCCCGCAACAAGGGTTGGCTCGCTGCTCCCTCTCGCGGAGATCAGCGGTGGAGCAGCGCAGAAAAAAATATTCATTGTCCCCTTGGCGCCTGCTCAGGCCGTAAGGAGAGAGTGAAAGCGCGCTTCAAGACCGGCCGTGCTGATACCTACGGTCGCCGCATCCCGCACACCCGCCCCCCGTAGTGTTCCTGTATATGCTCCCGCAGGGAGCAGAGTTGCGCGAAGGTCCGCAATCATGTTCCAATCTTTGCGGGAAAGCCACCGCTCGTGCGTACAGGTGCTTCGTTCATGAGCTCGCTGTGTAGGGCGCTTGGGCTTGTTTTTTTATTTGCGTACAAATTGCACTCGATCATAATTTTTTAAACGTAACGCCAAAAACTAATTTGTGATTTGCCGAGGGTGTACATACAGCATGAAAAAAATCGCCAAAGATTAACAGCAAATTGTCATGACAAATTCACGAAGAATACTAGAAACGGCCTGCGTGTTTTTTTTCTGGAACAAGTAATTTCAGGTGCACAAGCAGTCCCGTTCCGGATGAGACAGCGTCTGTCCCGTCCTGTTTTCCTCTGTGCGCGCCTTCAGAAAAAAAAGAGTATTGCGATCAATTACTTTTTTCACAAGCACTGCCGCATAATCTGTGCGAGTTATGCACGGAAAAATCTGATGAAAACGCATCTCCCAAGAACCACATTGAAATGAGTCTGCAGCTTGTTACAGGCAAGCAGACTAAAGCAACACCAATGCGTTCAACAGATGAGTCTGACCTAACGAAAAAGTTTCAAACTCAATTGCTTGCCTAAAACATGTTACAAAATGTACCCCGTTGCTAAATGCAGTGAAATGACGAATCTTTAAAGAACCTTGAAAGTACTCTTTCTCATTGATATTATTAGCTTACCTAATTTTTATTAGGCATTATCTATTTGGGTTATTAAGTTATTTTTGGTCGCGCTTAACGCGGCTCAATCTCAAAAGCCACTTTAATCGCTGACGCACTTAGCTGCCGGCCTTCCGAATGGCAGTTTGTAAAACGCTTTGTCGTTTCCAGTGCGTTTGCTGTAGTTTGGTGGACTGCACACAGTCATAGCTGACAACTGCGTTGCTCACTCTCACAGCAGAACCCCAAACCTGACGCCACAGATGTGCACGGGAAATGTGTGAAATGTAGCCGGCAGCGTGGGCTGACGTGAGGCGTCGAGCTGACGAGGGGTCGTTCGGCACTGCGCCTGTGAAGCCAGCTTCCCCGCGGAAAGTTGAACACATGACGTCACGAAAATCATGTGACCGCCTTTCGGCGAATGGCGTTCGGAGCGGCGAGGGAAAACAGATGCGCAACTCTGCTCCCTGTGGGAGCCTATACAGTAACACTAGCCCCCCGTAGTGTTCCTGTATATGCTCCCGCAGGGAGCAGAGTTGCGCGACTGTTTTCCTCGCGCCGCTCTTGACACCATTCGCCAAGCGGCCGTCACGTGATTCCGCAGACAACGTTTGTTCCATTTTAAAGTGGAAGAGCCGACTTTCCAGGCGCAACGCCGGTTCCTCGCCATCCCCAGTACCCTCTCGGCTGCCATCGTGATCGGACGCGTCCGGTGCGATGTGTTCCCGCCTTTTCCGTGCGCTCCAGTTGTATATATTTTGATAGTGTGCAGTGACGGCAGCCTCAAACTATGACGGGGTGCAGTGCGGCAAACTGCAAGAACCGTACCGAAAGCGGCAAAGCTTTTTACGCAGTGCCGTCCGGACAGTCAGTCGTACGTCAGCGATTGCGCTGGCTTTTGCGTATGGGACGCGTGAAAGCATCTCCGAAAGGAACTTGGATATGCGAGGTAAGAGAATGAACAGCACAACTTTACCGTATTTGCATGACTCACTTAGCCACATAACCTCCATTGTCTCATACCTCCCTCCGGCGTTGCAACTATCATTTGCCTATGTGCCTAGTCTGATAAAAATTACAGTTCAATATAAATTATAAATTGTTCAACAGGCACGCTCAAACTCTATGCGGCGACTCATGTTTGCCATCAACAAATTATCTTCATTTTTCCTGCAAAGCTGCAAGTTCCAAATCAAAATGTGAACAAAGGTTCTGTTCCTAACCTGGCTGCACGTGACAGAGCATTTCTCATGTGCAGCCGCTGCCAGCCCGTCTGCTTATTCTGCTGCCACCACCAAAATTTTGCAGAAATGGTTTCTTTTGTGAAAAAAAGAATGTTTGACAAGCAAACTGTATGTAAAATTTTGTTCTAGTCCCAGTTTACTACGCAGAAGTGGGAGGCCAGTCTCTCAGCATGAGAACAAGCTTTGTCTAGACTTTTTAACTATTTTATTTGTTAAGAATGCCCCTAAGGTTCCACTGACAAGGATGTTAACACTGGAGGAGAGGGGAACAAATAATGCATGAAATACTTGAAAAAGCAAAATTGGGTATTCAGATAATTATTTTTTTCCTCGAGTAGAAGCATAAAGCAGTCCAAAACAAAGATATTTCAGAATGCAGTGAAGGTACATATAATTCAAGTAGGTCAAGAGAAAACGCAACAGTGTTTAGGTAAAAACGAGCAATTAAATAACAGCACCAGAAAGAGATATCACTTTTCGAGATCCTTGGAAACTCGTATACCACAATTCAGCTGCAGTGACTTAAGGCAGGCTTCTCTAACGTTTGGATATTAAAGAAGTACGGCAGGTGATGTGTTTGGCTTGAAAAGATGACCATGGCATAGGAAAAATGCAATAGAGGGCTCGAATTCAGAGCGACAAATGATACGTATATTTTGTGAAAGATAAGCGCGCGAGTTTACGATATCTGTGCCTTTGGTGGGTTAGATTTACTTGCGTGCAAAATGCATAGCTTTAGACTGCCCGCATTCACATCGTATGCAGCGTGGTTTCACAAGCTTCGTACCACATCGGCGGTCGCAACCCTATAGAATAATGTATTTCAATGTGGTTCTGCAGGGAGATGCATTACCGCACTTCTCTTCATCGCACAACTCACGCATGTTTTTCATTTCCAAGCATTTCTGCGCCATTATTGTCCGTACTGCGAGCTATCGCTGTCATTCCGCGATCTTTCTGTCATGCTGTATGAAATTTTCGGAAAATCACATTATTTTCCGACGTTTTTTCAACGAAGTATGATGGGCTTAGCATCGATCCCTGAGCACTGAGACAGTAAAAGGAAAAAAGGATGCCCGCAATCGAGCGCCGTTTGTAAGCTTTTCAAAAAAAAAAAAAGCGAACTGCTCTACAACGCCAGCCCCGACATAATCCCAGCGCCTCAGCGCTCGAGGAGCTGCTTTCCCGCACAGCTTGGAACAAAATGGCGGACCTTCGCGCAACTCTGCTCCCTGCGGGAGCATATACAGGAACACTAGCCCCCCGGGGCTGGCAACGCCGCCCCGCGGAAGAATTCGGCAGAGGGGCGCTGCCTTCAGACGGCGCTTGAGCAGCCTTTGAGCAGGCACAGAAAAATAGAGGAGGCTATGACATCACCTATCAGTTACAAGAAATGGAACTGTATAAGTTGCTTATAAAGTGTTTAAAATTGTAGTTTAACGTTCTTAATGACTAGAAGGTATTTTGTTGGTTAAAAGTAATACTGGATGCAAGATTCAAGTTACTTAACCAACGCCTCTTTTATAAAACTATGCCTGTCGGTTCCAGCGCCACACAATAGGACCGCCGCGGACGCCGCGGCTCACGTGCCGTTCGCAACGCGGGCGCTGGTAGCTGCCACTACGCCGGCGTTCAGAACCACTGGTGGCTGGATGTCGCATTCCCGCGTTCGGAAGTGGGCGCAAGTACAGCGAACTAGAAATACTTTCAAGCGCAAGTGAAGCCACCGGAAGTCGGGCGGCATGCCCCGGAAGTTCGGTGTCTGCTGTGTATTTAAATGCAAAAAGTCGCGTTTTTTGCCCTTCCGTCCTCAGTTATTCGCGTTGTTTTCGTGTAACGTACACTGTAATATCAAAAGAATAAGCAAGCTGAACACGAGATATGTGTGCATTGTTTGAGGAACCCTGTAATTTCAGAGAAACCGAAGAAAACAGGCATGCAGGTCTCACCCTGCCGCGGCAAAGGGGTACGTGCATTTAACACTTATGTTCTTATCTGGTTCTTGTCTTCCGATCGTAATTAGGACAAGTAGTGGAATGACTATGAGGCTACGTCATCTTAAAACTGAATTTTCATGTAGCAAACAAAAGGCGAACGATGGCACGGAAATCCTGAGCTACCGCAGTTTCAGTTTCGAGTTGGTGGCGGACGATGTCTCTTCTCATCGATGGCAGCTGATGTTCGTCGCTTTATGGTGCATTTACCTTCTAGACGTGTTTTTAACCTAATTCCATAGCACAGCCACGTTTCAGCTGCGCAGCGGGAGAAAAACGACTGATGAGAAAGACGAATGCTGCAGAGCGCGGGACAAGCTCTGTTTGAAGCCAACTGCACCAAGCATCACGAATAAAATCCAATTCGGGATAATTTGATACAATACGAAACAGTACATGATACACTCTGTAGGAAAAACAGTACCATACCTTTTGGAGGCGCTATTGTGAACCAGCAGAACACCGTCGGCCCCTCACCAGCCTCGCCCTTGCTCCGGTTCGGTCTAAACTTAATTCGGTAAAATGCTCACTGCAAAATCTGCTGAGTGGTGAAGGTTTCCACCTATTATTTCTTAAATTAATCCCCCACTGATGATATAGCTTGGGCTTTTAGCGCGACCACGTGCATCACAACAAAGAGCTCAGTTAGCGACGCTAGCGCAACGGGACGACACAGAGCTGAGCAGATGAGGCACGAGCGACGTCCTGTCGTCTGCTAGTGTCATCCCATTGCGAAGCATTGGACCTTAATTTTTGAAACGTCTTTACCGAAGACTTTGCTCGTCTCCTCATGCAGTTGACGGCGCAACAGGTAGACATTGTTGTGGAAAAAGACGAAATGCTAAGTGTCAAACGAAAATTGAAACTGAAAAACCGTGGGTCCTACGGGATCCGCTGACCTACCAAAGCCGGGCAGATTTAGCGACCCGCCTTGCGAATACGAACTCATCACCGCCTCGGCTCCTTCATTTGGACAATTTTACCCTCCTTTCATCACGAAAAGAACTCCTCCGGCGCCGCACACGTGCTCTCATTCCTCCGTGTGCGGTAACCCTCCCCCGCGGTCTTACCCATGCAGAGGAGGTTGCGCTTAGGAGGATCCAGATCGGGGTTGCCCTCACACCAGCCATCACTCGGAAGTGGCCTCAGTACCGTGAATTGTTTCCTCGGCCAGGGCGTCCGATATGTAAACGCGAGGACATTGAGGCCGACATTCATCACTTAATGTGGGACTGCCCAGCTCTCAAGCCTACAAGGATCCGGCACCTGATGGTAGCAGGTCTTTCAACAAGCTTCATACATTGCCTGGACGCAGGGACCGTACCGTCGTTCTCTACTGGACTTCATCAATTCAGCTAACCTTTTTCCATTCATTTAATCTCTAATACATCATTCATCACACCTTCACCCATCATTGATGCCCTGGGGCAATAAATTTCGCTTAAAAAAACCGTGCTGAGGTCCGATTTCGTGCCCTGCCAAAGGCTGACTTCCGGGCAAGCACGCTTACTTCCGGTGGCTTCACTTTCAGGCGCCCGATGCGTCATCCAGCCCCCTAGTGGAGATCAGTCTTCAGAACGCTGCTGGAAAATACGCGCCGTGCCCTGCTTGCGCTGCTCATGTTAGTTGTAGAGTTGTACATCACACTATAATTTAGTTCGTCGAGTATGCTAACGAAGCACTGCTCAAGTGCTTTTGTCGCAAATATTTAAAGTGATACAAGCGATATGATGGCGTGACATAGCCACGGCGGTAGTCGCGAGCAATTTCGTTAGTTCATTCAGGTGTTGTTTTGATGTCGACTAGCCCACTAGCCAAACACTTCAGCTGTCGCTCACGGGGCTGGGCAGGAACGCAAAGCGTAATAACAGCCAGAAACTGTGCTTTTCCTCGATTTTGTGATTCGCCCTGCTTTTTAACAAGCTTTCGGTTCGTTCAAGGCCCAAATTTTCTTACACTCCACCACATGAGACATTTAACAAACTAACATTTATTTGCAGTACTTATCACAACATGTCTTGCTGCAACAGTTGACATGGCATGCTACAATTTTAGCAGCTTCCGTGACAGTGGCTTCTTTGCATACATCTTGGCGACTGAATTCCTGTCTGTGTTATTGAAAGCATGGTGAGTCAGCAGCGGTTTTATGAATTTGCGGCACAAGAGTTCAAGGAACATTTTCATGTGGCCTGACTCTTCGTTCTTGCACACCAAAATGGGCATGTCCACAAGTACATCAACAGCATGTTCCACACTTGTTTCTAGCGGTTTGTAAATTGACTTCCTGTAAAACAGCATTAAGGCCGCAAACCGCTTGAGACCTATCAAGACGGACACTAGCTCTTTGGTTGGATACTTTAGTCCACCATGGTCCACCAGCCCATCAACAGGGGAATTGCCCTTTGGTTTTTCCACAAGTTGAATGCAGCTCTCGCAGCTGGCCCTTTCTGACAAGACCCTAGCCAGATATCCACCAATCAGGGCAATACTAGCCACTTCAGGGTTGAGGAGCCATGGTGTAGAACAAAGATCTCGCAGTCTGTTTTTTGCTGCTGACGGGAAAAAAAAACCTTTGCTTGTACAGGTGCGTTTCTGAGTGTCGCCATTGGAAAGCGCTGCATCAGTACAGAATAAGGCTGAGCTGTTGACATTGCTTCGAACTGATGCAGACACATTACCGGTCTTCAACATCTTCTCAAGTCTCCAGAGTACAGTCTTCACGTCCATTGCATCATTGCAACCTGCCGTCCTTCGAAGGAATCCGAACAGTGCCTCAATCAGATAACTTGAAAACTTTCGAGACAAAACAAATATGAACTCCTTTTCCGTCAGAAGGCAACGAATGCATGCTACATTCGATGCTGTTGTTAGGACCAGTGCTCTGTACGTCTCACTGGTAAAGAAATTGTCAGGGTCGCTGTCCTTTTTCAGCCTTTCGATGTATTCAAGAAACTCAGTCTCTAGCCACTTCAACCTCATGTCATCAACATCACCAAAATGCCGGCTGTAAGGGTCATTCCTGTAGATGTGCCCACTGACCTGAACTCAAAATCACAGGTGTGGCCAGCTTGGTCTTTCAGATACTGGAGTGCAGCAGTAACTGGCGGAGAGATTTGCACTGCATGTCCGACACTCATCTTCTGAATATTTGACGGATAGAGGTGCTTCCGTGTCAAGTATCTGATTGCTTTCACAGTTGAGCCTCTCTGCATTTTGTACAGTTCTTTCAAAGGGGCTGACGAAATTTCCTTTTTGCCACCTATCTCCTTTGCAAGAAATTGTGACCTAACATTCTTAATAATGTCGGATTGGTCAAAAGCAAGATAAAGGCATCTTGAAGGATCCGCTGGATGCGGAGCAGATATTTTGGCTGTTATCTAACTTAAAATATCCATGGCGGCGACGTTTGTTTTGTGGTTATCAGTGACAAGACGAACTATTTCAAAATCAAGTTCCTCTGTCTTCTTGACAACGTGCACAATGGTCTGCGCGAGTTCGGCTACTATGCAGGCCTTAGTAAAAAAGTACCCGGAAGGTATCTTGAAGCGTGTTGACAGACCACCGAGCAAGAAACAAAGCAATGAATTTGATAACTGGTCGCTGTCACTTGGTGTCAGATGCTCGAGGTCAACGCTCATATTCATGTCGCCAACAAAAGCATCTCGTTGTTTATTATACTCAGGCTTTTGCTTGATGTGCATTTCATCAACTACCAAACGGCACACTTTTGACTAAGATGTTGTTAGGCCTTGAAGCTGTATATTGAGCCTGTAGCGAACCAGAGGGCTGAAACTAATTTCCCCACTTGCCGACCCAATATACTTTTGCGGTGTTTCTGCATGGTATACGTAGATGATGTTCAGACCGCACATATTCATATACCTTGGTCGAAAGATTCCTCTGAATCACGCAGTACCTCATGGTGGTTTCAGACCACTTTGGTCTCTTCCTACCGTAATTCGTAACTTGGTCCACAATGAATACAGCCTTTGTCTTATTTTGGTGCACATCGGCGACAACGTTCACAAAGGCACTTACATTGCAGTCTTCCTTCAGTTTGCGAAGTTCTTCCTGGTATCTGTCAATCGTCTGTTGCAACCTGACAATCTGTAGCCGAAGAGATCTCTCTTTGGCTCTCATTTTTCGGCGATCTACGAAGCTCCTTGTAGTAGTGGCCCGGTCTGTCTGTGCCGAAAATGTTCGCTTCGCAAACGCCGCTGTCCTGTCAGTTAACGCTTCGGTATGCACCGTCGTCGCTACAGTTCATACCGTGTCACCCAAAGCGAGAGCTGCGTTTTAGCATGCTGGCCTGTTAGTTGGCGACGGTGCGAAGGCTGGTCGCGCAACAGCTACTGACGCGACGGCAGGGCATCCAGGGTCTTCATTCTCGTCGATAGGCCGCGTGTCGTCAAAGCCGGCACCAGTTAATACTTTTTTTATTTTTACATGCCTCTCTTGGCCGCAGTTGAGCTGCACTGCGCGCTTTCGACTACTTGGATCACTGCGTACCTTGGCAAGTGCAGGCTTCATATACGATGGGCAGCACGGGAACACGCTGGACATTGCTCCCTTCTTCGGTTGTCGAATTTCGGTATTCTCCCTTAAGTCCGAGGCAAGAAAGTGCTTACTGCAAACGACAGAGTAATTCGATGTAGTGTTTGGCTCCCAGTTCTTTGGCGAGATCACCTTTAGCCATCGTTGGCGCAACTCGAGGTCGGGAAGAATGTAGTGGACTGATACTCCGGCGTCTTTTTTTTTGCACTTGATGTGCACATAGGCACACAGCAGTACCTCATTATTCACGCTGTCAGTACACAAACGGAAGCAAATCAAGCGTCATAGCATATTCCTGCGCACGTTGGCACAGCGAAAACTGCTTTGTTGATCTCGCACGAACCAACACAGGAACGCGCCTTGCAAACCTGCACACGGTCGGGCCAGACGGGACTAGTGTCAGCTGGCAGTGCCACGAGCGGCGGCAAGCGCTGGCAAATGGGAAATAGTGACAGGAAAGAGGGTGATCTAGCAAGAGGGGCTCTTTTGACAGGCATAGTTTTATAAAGGAGGTGCTGACTTAACTCTGTAGGGAAGCTCCGCCCACATGACGCCCAGGTGGTCTGGCCCTCAAATTTTGACTGCAGGTTGTCTATAACCAAGTCAAATTCTTCGGTGGCGCTGAGCTTCTCTCGACCGTTCGCATCCGTAGTACTGTCCAGCTCCTCCAGGTGGCCATTAAAGTCTCCCATTATCAGCACCTGGTGGTCCCGTTGAAAACTCCCAATATCGTGTCTCAGACATTTTCATTGGTCTTCGTTATTCTCCTTGCTCGAATTTCCAGTCAACATATACACAATGCCCACCGCTGTCCCCTTTCCAGACAGTGTTCCGGTGATCCACAGGTCTTCCTGGTACTCAGGCTTTGCCCTCGTCCACCCTTGGTCTGGGTGTAGGAAGACACCGACTCCTCCCCCTTTCCTCTCTCCTGCCTTCCTGTTACAGCCCTCCCAGCAGTTTGGGATGCTCTGGCAGTTCCTCCTTGACACGCAGATGGGTCTCCACCACGCGCACAACTCTAACCGTTCCGCTTGTATTGTCTGGAACAGCTCTTCCCACTTGCGCTGGGCACTGCCTCCCTGCAGGTTTAGGAATCGACGCTCACTCTCTTCTTCCTCCGTCTTCTTTTCCTCCTCTCCCTTTGTGATGCCTCTGTTGTCGCTGAACCTTTGAACGATACGCCCTGTCCAGCGTCTGGAGCAGCAACCGCCTCAGTGATACGATGAGAGGATCGGTTGAGGCCTTGGGCTAGCCCTGTCTATGTTTACTGCAGGACGATCCTAGCGGTGCCAACCGTAAAAAAACACATAGCCTGCGACCCAACCGTTGCCCAAGCACTTCAGCAGTATGCTCGGCGTAGGGCCTGCTCCTATCATGCTCCACTCATGTCATGTTGCCATACTGTGCAGCCCCCCTGAAGTTGAGTTTATTTGCGAATAGTGCACTAGATTAAAGGAAGGGGGTCGACGGAAGGCTGGGCCCTGAAGCCGTTTGAGCCGACGCTGATAGATGGCGCTGCCACTCCCTTCACCTGGATATACATGATCTTTAACCAGGAAATTGGCAAAGAAAATATCTATGATAATTGCAGGGGAAGCTCTTTGTTATTTGAGGCCAGGACAGGAGTTGCGTACTAAGACACATATGGTCAGGTACCACGAGATAGACACGTTGTGCGTTGCATGCGGAGAGGAGGTGGAAACGGCTGAACACTTCATACTTTTCTGTGAAGGGCTTCAACCTACAGTGGAAAGCAGCGGGGTTGATTTATCCAAAGCGTTTGGGTTTAAGGACTGTGAAGGAAAATTAGATTTTAAGCGGGTAGAAGTAACCAAGCGAAGGTTTTTTTTTTATCTGATTGGTGGCTAAAATCAAAACAAGAGTAAAATTTCACAAGTCATGGCTAGGTGGCTTGAAACACCGCCCGATTTAAAGGGTTCAGACTTATCCATCCATCCATCCTGGCATGACCGCGCACGCTGGCAACAGCGGAATGGGTAGTTTGCGTGCCGAGACGGTTATTCGGACTCTCTGACTCTCTTGTCTCATACAGCTGCGGATGAAAGCCAAACAGATACAATTTATACTTTTTCATAAAGGCATAACAACATCTCGATTGATGTTGAAAGCGTGTGAGCAATTTGCTAGCTTTCTGCAGATGGCCTGGGCACGCAAGACGAAAGCATACAGAAAACCTTATTGGGTTGGAAAGAAAACGCTATTTTGTTGACAGCGACACAGACATGTTTACGTGTTAGTAGACATGTTTACGTGTTAGTGCGCATATTGGGTGAAGCTAATCACCGCGTACTATATACAGTGCTCACGATCGCAATCCATTCTGTCTCCCGTGTTGCGCTATCATGCGCTATTCCGCCTTTTGACGATCAAATAGCGCAGGCGTGCGAGCACACAGAAGACCAGAATAAAGCTGATCGGTTCTCTGTAAGTAGTACAGCCAACAGTATTTGATTATATATATATATATATATATATATATATATATATATATATATATATATATATATATATATATATATATTTAAGAGGGATCGAGACATTCAACGCAGATGCCAACTGTGATGTGCGCTACATGCAGTATTTGGCGGCTGTCGGTCTTCTGATGTAATTTTTCTTAGTGGTAATTTTTGTGATAATTGCGATAGGTCAGCATTATTGCGACGCTGTACGTGGAAGCTGGTCAGCGCTCAAACGGAAGTTAGAGACAGGGCTAAGCGTTTTGCGAATTCGTCCTAAGCTTCGCATCATATCTGAGTACAAAAAAAGCAGGTATGGTTCGAAATACGTGCACCGCTATTACGCGCGAGCATCTCCTATAATATGCGCTGCTGCCGCTGCAATCGAAATGCACTCCTTCGTACTTTTGTATCTAGTTTCCGCAAATTTGGAAGAAAAATGTTTTATTCCAGCATTAAATAATAAAGTCGAGCTGTCTAATACTCTAATACTCGATCGGTGTATGGCGTGCCTTATATTGCGTAAAAGTGTTCACAGTGAGGTATGAAAATTTTTACATAATGCGCGGTACATATACTCGCGTGATGCCCAAACTGAAACTCCCTGAAAACTTAGCAAGGGAGTAAGCTTTGCTTATGTTTCTCATGTGCTAATTGTACGATCCTGACATGTCGGTATTCTATAACCGTTAGGAGCAAACCGACCGTATCATGCAAGCAGAAAATGCCAACAAAATGCTGATCTTATACTTTCAATAAAATTGATAATTTCTGTAGGAATCAGTCGCATCTGCGATATGCATGCATCAATAGTAATGGTTCTCCTTGTTTTATTATGATTTTTTTTTCAGATTGGTAATGGACAACTCCGATATTCGCTCGGTGGTCGCTCCTCTCGAATGTTTCCAAACGCGTTTTGATTGCAGGAGGCTTGGGGCCAGTGCGCTGGCAGCAAAGTTGTTTTCGCTTGGAAGGCGCACAGCATACAGCTGCTTCTACGTCTGATTGCAGGAAAAGGTGCCTGCTACGTTGTTTCTTGTCTACGGTAGAGTACAGGTTCCATGATAACATTGTGAAGTTCTCAGGCTTGGTGTGCGGTTGACGAGGAGGACGAAGTTTGTTTTGGTTTATGGGGTTTAACGTCCCAAAGCGACTCAGGCTATGAGTGAAGGTCTCCGGAAATTCCGACCACCTGGGGTTATTTAACGTGCACTGACATCGCTCAGTACACGAGCTTACCCTCTAGGTAATGTTTTGAGACTCGACGCTGGCACACCAATAGGTGTCAATAATGTGATATGGTTTCCTAATTGTTTTGTAGGTCTCATTCATGCATGGGTCTCATTGTGTCTACAGGTTCATATTTCGTCAGTATACAGATAGCAATCTTCCTTGTCCGTCCAGAGCTCAGGAGTTCCAGGAATGGAGAGTTAGGCAGCAGTTCCATATATACACAATTAAATACACGAGAGCAGCAACGCAAACTGGAACATCACCAAAACTTTGACTTCAAGTAGAGGTGGATTGCAAGATAGTGTACTCTAGCCCATTGTTGTAGTCTTTCCACACCGAAGGCACCTGAAAAAAATAAAAAATCTAAATGCAGTTTGCAAAATAAAAACAATAATCTCAAGGGCACGACACAGCTTCACTAGTTAAAAAAAAATTGGTACTTCCCACTGTAGAGCAGTCACATCCCACTAATGCATGCATGTACGGTCGCGATCACAATATTGCGGGGCATGGGAAAGCATTATAGGACTAGAGTCACTGGAAAATTTTTTTCCAGTCGCGAAGCCAGGGACAGATTTTTAATGAAAGAAGAATCGGAACCGAAAACAAAAGTAACTACAACAACAGCACATCAGCATGGCAGGACACAACACACTAAGCATCTGGCAGTGGAATTGCAGGGGCTACCGGCGTAAGCAGGGACTCCTGCAACAGTTTATCCACACACAGGGAACACCACCAGACAATAATGTTACAGGAAACCAACACAATACCAACACTAAAATGATATCAATGTCAGGAAAGCGGGCGCACAGTGACCATAATTAACAAAAACCTAGTTACTATAGCACATGATGAAATTGCAGACATGGGAATTGAGCACGTAATTACGGTAATCATACCCAAAAGGAAACACAAAGCGAAAAGCACCTTCATATAGTAAACATATATAGTCCACCTAAGCAGAAAAGTGGCAATTTTAGCAAACTTTTTGCTGAAGTGGGCAACCTGGCAAAGTCAAACACACTTCTCATAGCCGGGGACTTGAATGCGAGGGACCCTAGCAGGGGCTACCAGAAAGGCGAGAAAAAGGGGCAACTAATATGAGTTGCAGCAGAAAATACAAACTGCACCCTGCTAACGGACGAAAATCAGCCAACGCTACTAGGCAACAGCGTTAGCCCCGGCACCTGTCGAGACCTAACCGTTTTTAGGGGAGCGCGGCAGGCCAAGTGGGAGGACCTGCTGGAAAACCTAGGAAGCGACCACTAAGTTCTAAATGTAACGCTGGAGGCAGAAAACATAAAAAGGAAGATAGGAACAACCCACATCACGGACTGGGACGCCTTCCGAAGCAATAGCAGACAGATACAGGGCGAAATTACCTCAATAGAGCAGTGGAGCACGCAACTCAGACAAATACAGGAGCAACATACGCAGGAAATTGACAGAACAGAAGCTACACCGGAAGTGGACCCACGGCTACTCAGGCTATGGGAGGCAAGACGCGGACTCATGAATAGGTGGAAGCGGCAGAAACTAAACAGGAAGCTGCAAAAGAAGACCGCGGAGATTACACAAAAAGCGGAAGAGTACGCGACACAGCTGCCAGGCAAGGGTGGGAGCAATTCCGCAGCTCGCTCAATGGCACGCTCAGCACTGCCAAAACATAGCGCATACTCAAGGCTCTCATGGACCCAACCAAGACAAAAGCAGAAAACGTCAAAGCCATACAAAGATTAGTTCACCAATTCGATGGAACGGGCGAAGAGATCCTCGCGGCGGTCAAAACGAAGTGCTACGGCACTGACAAGCCACAGGGATATAAAGAAGAGTATAAAGGGAAGGAAAACCCGCACATCGACATACCAATAACGAAGGAAGAAGTATACGCAGCGATCAGGGCCGTGACTAAAAACACGGCAGCCGGAGCAGACAAGATTAAAAACTCCCTAATTCGCAAACCCCGGCGACGAAGCGGTAGTCCAACTCACGGACTACCTCAACGCGCAGTGGCTAGCGGGAACGGTGCCCAAAGCATGGAAACACGTGGAGGTGGTAATGATACCCAAACCCGGCAAGAAGCTACAAATAGAGAACCTGCGGCCCATCTCACTAACGTCGTGCCTGGGCAAGCTCTACGAAAGGGTAATCACGAGTAGAATACAACAGTACCTCGAAGACGAAGATCTGTACCCGCACAGCATGTTCGGCTTCAGAACGAACCTGTCGACGCAGGATATCCTCCTGCAAATCAAGGAGGAGGCAATCGACACCATCCCCAAGACAGGAGAGAACATCATAATGGCGCTAGACATCAAGGGCGCGTTCGATAACGTCAGCCAATGCTCCATCATGGAGGGACTAACCATCACCCACTGCGGCAAAAGAGTACACGACTACGTGAGGGCATTCCTGTCGAACCGCACGGCAACAGTGGGACTGGGATACCTGCGGAGCGATGTCTTTGAAACACCAAACAAAGGCACCCCGCAGGGATCCGTTATCTCACCGGTCCTCTTCAACATAGCCATGATCGGACTAGCCCGCGAGCTGAGCCGAATCGGGGGAATCCAGCATGCTATGTATGCGGATGATATCACGATTTGGATCAACCACGGATCGCTAGGCCAGAAAAAAGAACTAATCCAGCAAGCGGCGACATGCGTCGAACGATATGTCAGAGAGAGAGGACTCGCATGCTCTACCGAGAAATTGGAGGTCCTGCGCGTCGGCAAAAAGCCATCCAAGGAGAAGATCGAAATACGGCTAGAAGGGCAAGTTCGCCCAGAACGCAGCATGATAAGGGTCCTAGGAATGTCTATCCAGAGCGGCAGAAGGTGCAGCCACACCCTAACCCTCCTCCAACAATCAACGCAGCAAGTCAGCAAAATGATTACCAAGGTATTGCAGAGAAGGCACGGCATGAAGTAAAGCGACACAATCAAGCTGGTCAGGAGCCTTGTGGTCAGCCGCATCACATACTCGCTTCCCTACCACAACATGACAAAACATGAAAAAGAACAAGCAGACACACTCATCAGAAAGGCATTCAAGACGGCGCTGAACCTGCCAAGGAATACGTCGAACGAA
Organism: Amblyomma americanum; assembly: GCF_052857255.1. Lineage (NCBI taxonomy): Eukaryota > Metazoa > Arthropoda > Arachnida > Ixodida > Ixodidae > Amblyomma > Amblyomma americanum. Next base: position 336,717,099 of record NC_135497.1, read on the forward strand.
AAACTGCTAAAGCTGGGAATCCACAACACCTTCGAAGAACTGAAAGAAGCGCAACTCGGTGCACAGCTGTATAGGCTCCAGCAGTCGACCACCGGCCGAGCGCTCCTCCTAAGGTTGGGATACATCAGTAACGAAACAGAGGATAGGGAAGCGAGCATCCCCGACTACATTCGCCAAACAATCAGGGTGTGCCCCCTACCTAGGAACATGGACCCAAACTTGAACGCGGCAAGGCGAAATGCAAGGGCAGAATATGTAGAAAAGCACCTCGCGAATGACAAAAACGTAGTATATACGGATGCGGCCCTACATCCGTGGAACAGAAACTCTAAAGAACACAGAGTTGCGTCAGTGGTGGTGAACCACAAAGGCGACATGATTACCTGCGCAACACTGAGAGGCTGTAGGGTATCCGAGTGGGAAGAAGCCGCCGTAGCTCTAGCGGTAGCGGAAGGGTAAGGTAGGAACGAGTCGCTCGCAGTTCTAACGGACTCAAGAACGACATGCAGACACTACACCGCAGGTAGAGTCAGCAAAGGGGCGCTGCGCATAATCCTCCAAGAAGGGCCCCCGAGCACACAAATACAACATAAGATTTTCGGGGTACCGCGACACGCCGGAGTGAAGGGGAACCAGAGGGCCGATGATCTAGCTCGAGAGCTTACTAACCGAGCGGATACATCAATGGACTCGGAACCCACCACAACAGTGGAGCCAACGTTCGCGGAGATACTGAATTATCATAGAGGCAGGAGAATCACGTATCCCCCGCCACACCCACTCTTAACACAACACGAAGCAGTCGGCTGGTGAAGACTGCAGACAGGAACCTTCCACAACTTACACACACTCCACAAAATGTATCCGAAACAATACGCGGACACATGCACGTGGTGCGGGGCAACCCCCACGTTATACCACATCACATGGGAATGCAAGAACAACTTCTCCTTCCATAAGTTAAAAGAGCCCAATGCGGAACAGCGGGAGGGCCTGCTCACCAGCCACGAGCTGTCAGTCTAAAGAGGACTAGTGCAGCATGCATGCGAGGTGGCACGGTTCAGTGGGGCACTGGAACAAGGGAACCAACCGCCGGATCAATCGGGACTTCAGCCCAAGGGATGAAGACATCCGGAAGCCACTAACACCTCTGCTTAATAGACCAATTAAAGTTTTTCCCTCCTCCTCCTCCAGTGACTCTAGATAGAACTGCATTCTGCACCACCTAACGGCACAAGCCTGCACTTTTGTCCATTGCATACATGTATGTGCACGACGTGCCGCTTCGGTGCTCGGCAAGCGCCTGCCCTAGCCATTACGATGGGCGACGCAGATCGCGTGCCGCTTGATCGCGTGCCGCTTGATCGCGTGATCGCGGCGGCTGTGCGTTGGAGGAGGACGTATTATTTCGTTGTAGCGTGAGCTACACTGGTCCAGGTTGAGCAGTTTCGCGTGGCTCTTGGAGAGCCGTCCTGCGCATGCGCGAGAAGCAGTGACGTCACACGGCGCACAGCTGGTGTGCCGGAGCCGCCGCCGCCGCGCTCGCCTCGCCGGTCTGCGCATTCCAGAGGAGTGACTTCATAGCCGCGGCAGATGCACTGGCGCCGGCGCGTGCCCAGCTGTGCGCCTCCGTTGAGCAGTAGCCAAGTCTGACGCTGCGCCGGAGCCGCTTGATAGTGCCTCTCATTTTGTGTGCGTGCGCAGGTGTATCAGTGGGGGTATACATATAGCGGGACGTTTGCCAGTGTGGTATAGCTATAGAGAAGGAGAGTGAAATTGCTGCTCCGCGGCAATTGATTCCCAGCGGCTCAGCGTAGCTCACGCTTCGTATATCCTGGCATAGCCGAGCTAAGCCACAGCTATTTTTTATTTTTGTACAGTCATGGCTCCAATTTTCAAGGCATGTACGCAGAGCGAACGGGCAAACAAGGCTCCGATTGTAAAGGTGATCAATGAAGAAAAATTGACAGGCGATCTGTGGGCCGATCCGACGGAACTGCGTAGCAGTACACTTTAGCGCGAAAGGACTACTTCACCAGCAAAGCAAAAAAGCCGAGGTATAAGGGAAGCCTCAACGGAGCACCAGCGGACCTCGCGGAGCTGCTCCGTCAACGCGCAGTACCGGTACTCTCCCCCACCCCCCCTTTCCCAGTAGCTGGCAACTAAACTCCGGCAAGTGCTAATTAGCCCGTCCTAGTCGGTTGAGCTACGTAAAACACTACCATTTTTTTTTCTATTTTGCATGACACGAGAGATCGCACATTTCCGGGCATCTGCCTTTATTGCACCCTTAGTGTTCATGGTACGTCTTTACACTTGGCTCCTTTGCAGTGTACACGCTTGGCCTTCTCATGCCTGATCTCCAGAATCCAATGACACACGGTGCTGTAGGCGACTCGCGCACAACCGCTTCAACGGAAGAGTGGCATACGGCGCGCCACTCTGCTATGTCCACTCCTTCGGAGAGTTCACCTTGCGCCTCACCTTTCACCTTCCCCGTTAGCCACCCGCCGTGCTGTTCACCCGGGGCAACCACTCTCATGTTACGTGTTTCTCCGCACTCGTCAGCACCTGCTCCGTACATGGTCGCCATCATCTGAGTTCTTCCCCTGGCATTTATTTCCTTCTTTCCACTTTGCACCTGGCAGGTGAAGGCGTGAGAGAACGACGCACACTTTTTTGAAAATTGGGGTGCTAATGCTTGCGCATTAAAAGCGACGGGCGATCGTAAGATGTGATGCGAAAAAATCTGCATTAGCAGAATTGGTATTACATTTCGCTTTTACATTGATCGCCTCCCACTGATTCTTCCAATTTGATTTCGCCGTCGCTTTTTGGTTCCAACGCTGCGAGGCATCTGGTGGCTGGAGGCTTCTTGGAGCTGTAGATGGATGCAGGCCTTTTGAAGGGTGGGTAGGTGGACGGTGGCCTTGGGTTGATGGGTAGTGGGCGCAACCTGGTATGGGGAAAATGGAATGTTACCCTGATGGGCACCCTCCAGAGGGTGCTTCAAGAGGATCAGGGGTGACACATGCGCGCGAGCACGCACTTACGCACAGTGCACGACATAGAAGAGTCACTCCACAGCGAAAGGCAGCACGAGATGTACTTCACCCATCACACGGCTGGAGCAGATAGCCGCAGCGTGATACCGAAGCGGCACCTGCCGCCAATTCCAGTCTATGTACGGCGCGAGTAAAGTAGGAGTGAGGGTACAGACATACCTGCGACGGACAAAACTACGGGGCTGCGCCGTTAGGTGGCGCAAAACGCAGTTTTGCCACGCTTTCCCACATTCCACAATATTGTGATCGAGACAGTACATTGACTGGTGTATTAAAAAGAAGAAACACCTCCAATAGCAGGTCAGTGCGCAACTGGTCTCTCCAGGTGATGGACTATATGTTTGAAGAATTGTTTGAAACCTTTTGGCGCCAAATGAACCTGGAAGACTCCCTGACCACTTTGCTTTCGGTTCCAACGCGACTATGCGCAAGCTACGGTCGCCGGTAGCGCGCGCGGTTCAGCATGCTTGGCGTTGCACCTGCTACGCGAATACGCGTCGATGTATTCTCTTGATACGACTTTTAACCTTGTAACACCCTGCGCTACCCGATTACACCGGCTATCGACCTCCGAGGCGGCGTGCGCTACCGGCGACCGTTGGCGGGAAGATAGTCGCGTTGGAATCGAAAGTAGACCATTCGGAGCATCCTCCTAACCTCTAAAGCAGGTGTAATCGTCTCGCAAAGGTATGGCTCAATCTTAACAAGCAGCCGACGCGGTGGCTCAGTGGTTATGGCGTTCGCTGCTGACCCGAAAGACGCGGGTTCGATCCCGGCCGCGGCATTCCAATTTCGATGGAGGGAAAATTTTAGAGGCCCGTGTACTGTGCATTGTCAGTGCACGTTAAAGAACCTCAGGTGGTCGAAATTTCCGGAGCCCTCCACTACGGCGTCCCTCATAGCCTGAGTCGCTTGATATCCACGAAAAGCGTCTTGTAGAACTTTGAATTTACGGCAACGAAAACCCCGACCTACTCGCGCTACTGATACGCACACAGGAGTGCCAAAAAATCAGAACAGCTACACAATGTTACCCTCCTTCGACTAAGAACTAAGGCTGTTTCGCTAGCTTATTCTTCAATAACTAAAATAATAACCTTAGTAACCTAAAAACTCTCAGTGTCGTCTCATCGTGTGTTATTGCATAACTGTCTTCTAAAACGCAATGTGGAACAAAATAAACAGCTTTACTCACCATAGTCATACGGTCCTACATTGGGGAGTCAGCATGCGGGTGACCATGGCTGATCGTTTTCCTTTTTTGTTTGCTTCCTTTCTTGATTGATAGAGAAAGGAAATATGTATAATCGTCTCTTGTGACCTGTCCTGTGTGAGCGCCGGCCCTCTCTCTACGGTGCTGCCACCGCGTTGTTCGCGGCTTGCGGCGTCAAACTCAAACGTAGTTTGTTCGAGAGCTTCCTCCATGTTCGAGAGCGTTGCGTGCCGGCTCCTCTGGGGCGTGAGGCAAATAATTTACGTCACCGCAAGGCTTCATTAGCGCTGGGATCGGCATGTGTTGCTTTTGAGATTAAGAGTCTGAGCTGGAGAAGGAAGAAATGAAAAACAACTAGAACCACCAACCGACTGACCTTGTAGGACCAATTGACTAATGCATACCGGTCTATCAGTCCCATGGACAAATAGGTATTGGTCTATGTGGCAAATTTGTATCAGTCGATAAGGTGTACTGGATTCTGTATTGGTCTAGTAGTTTTCATATACAGAACATAGATAAACCGATACTGCCAATACCATAACTTATAAGACACGTGTATCGATCAATAAGGTGTATCGGTTTCTTTATTGGTCCGGTACAAATGCATATACAGCCCACGGAGAAACTTTAGCCCGAATACTAATTTTTACAAGACGAATACATTTCTCTATTGTTTTTTTTTCCATATGGTTCACACCGGCCACGCGCGCATGGGGACCTGCAATCGCTAAGTGGTCTCCATCGCCGACCTTCCGTGTCTGCCGCGCCCAACTCGGCAAGCGCGCGAGCGGTAAGCATGCCTTTAAACCAAGAGGTCCCTTTAATAACGGACGTAACATAAACTGCGGACTGAATTATACGATGGATTGCCATTAATGAGCCTAGCACTCAGCTTTGACCTCCTCCAGAGTTATTGAAGGCGACAGTATAAGCTTGCACAGTGGAGATGCTCCGACTCTTTGAGGTAAGCCTGATATGCTAATTTCTGCTACAGGCCCAATTGTTTGTGGATTCCTCTTGACGCCTGTAAATTGTAGAAAGTATTGAAGGAGTATCTTCAGGCTCAAAGTAATCGTGGCCATTTAAAGCCGTCACTTTTCCTACTGTCACCGATAGCACAGGTCATAGCAGACCAATGGTGCAGGAACCCAGAATGCCACTGCCGTTGCGCGCTCTTTGCATTGCTAGCGGTCAGTGTACCAATTCACTCGGTTCAAGACTGCCTCAACTGCATAATTCTTAATGAAATGTTATAAATACTTGCGTGTTGGGGAACACCTCTTCAAAGTAATCAGATCGATTAAAGGAGCCTCTTCTCACACCTTTTACAGCAATACGCGTTTCATAAAAACTTTAGAAAATCGGAATACTTTGCGAATACACTGCCTACATTGGCACATTGGTCATGCTAGTGTCAAAGCTCTATTACATTATGATGTAAAACAATGGTGAACGTTATGACGACCAATACGTTGTACATAGTGATATTACTGCGGCACCGTTACCCAACACGGATTTCCTGTGCAAAGATTATTGCTATGAATATGTGAAGAAATAGCGGGAAGGCACTGCATCTTGACCTATATACTGCAGTATACAGTATATAACTTTTTGCGGACCCTAGCTTTGAAATATCCTGTGCGAAATCTCCTTTGCGCACTCTGATCTCTTCACGATAGTGAAAAATAGCATACCATGTGACCCATGCTCGCTTTAGGTGAGCTTTTGCGCTTGGCTGCTTTATCCCCATGTCAGCTTTAGCTAAGCATTCAGACCAAAGAAGCCATCCGCTCCGGCTCTTCGTGACATTGAATGGCGCACTTACTGTACAGTCTGCCGCAGTATACGCACCTCCAAGGCCGGGGCACGCGGTCAGGTTTTCATAAGCAAGAGGTGAAATTGTAGAGAAGTTGCACATTTAGGAATTTAGGGCTGACCCTTACTATAGAAAAGCGAATTAAACCAACGCCCCCCGCCCCGCCCCCCCCCCCCAAAAAAAAAATAAAAATTGAAAATTGTCGAGATCGTAGCACGAACAATGACAGAAACATCGCACATGAAATATCTGAGGGCGCATTTCCTGCCTTTGATCTCAATTGTCTAAAAATTGTTCAAGCCCCGCTTAGACACACAGTACAGCTGGAAAAAACGATGTTTTGCGCATACAGTCAAAGAGACAGCATTAGAGCGAGCCCTCTCTTCATTTATAACTATAAGTCGTATGCGTCCTGAATATTCGTGTTCTTGGGACCAGCCTGTGATAGAAAATAAGGCTCTAGCCAAAGTTGACATTAACAGTAGCTCATGAAACTAGAGCTCAGCATACTTTTCTACCTTTAAAATCACTGCAAGGTCATCATATCACAGTAGAGCAGTCATCATCATCCCATCGTCATGAGCCTGACTACACCCACTCCAGGGCAAAGGCCTCTCCCATGTCTCTCCAATTAACCGTGTCCTTTGAAAGCTGCGCCCACGCTATGCCTGCAAACTTCCTAATCATATCCATCCGCCCACCTAACCTTCTCCCGCCCCCTGCTACACTTCCCTTCTCTTGTATGGAATCCACTCCATTACTCTTTACTACCAGCGGTTATCCTGCCTGAGCATTACATGCCCTGCCCAAGCCCATTTTTTTTTTGAAGCGATGCTTATTTCCTCAGGGCATAAAAACTATGAAGTGAGAGATGAGTAAGATGTTTAAATAAATGAAAAAAGGTGGACTGATTTGATGAAATCAAGAAGTGAACGATGATATGGATCCTGTGTCCAGGCAATATAGCAAACCGGATTGTCCGGTGAGAGTCCCACTGCCGCCAGGTGCCGAATTCTCGTCGGCTTCAACGCCGGGCAGTCCCACAACAGGTGGTGGATATCCGCCTCAAAGTCTCTGTTCTTGCAGACTGGACACCCGGGGCGGGGATATAAATATTTGAAATGCGGCCACTTGCGTGTCACAGCTGGAGTTAGGGCAACCCCGACCCGTATCCTCCGAAGCGCAACCTCCTCTGCACGGGTAAGACCACGGGGGAGGGCTACCGCACACGGAGGGATTAGAGCACGCGTGCTGCGCCGGAGGTGTTCTTTTCTTGTTGAAAGGAGGGTGGTGTCATACAGAGTGAGGACTCGAGACAAAGACGAGGTTGGGATCGAAAGGCGGGTCGCAGAATCTGCGCGGCTTTGTGCGCTCAGGAGGTCAACACTGTGTGAGCGTTGACGCGGGACCCACACAATACGGATTTGCTGCGGGATGCGTGCCGCTAGACGATGGATGTCTTGGCAGATTTCTGGGGTGCGACTGACTCGTCGCAGTTGACGTGTGACGTGAAAGGCGTCGGTACAAATGACAACGCGGGCCGTGGGTAGCATGGGAACGGCGGCCACAGAGCAAAGTGCCTCTTGAACCGCAAGCATCTCCGCACAGAAGGAGGAAGGAGGTTCTGAGAGGCGAAACCTTGACGTTTTGTTCAGAGCAGGCTTGCAAGGACAACAAACAGCCGTTGTTGTTTCGCAGGCCTGAATGCTTGCGTCAACGTACATAATGATGGAGTCATGCGGCAGATTGGCGTCTTGCTCTGTAATTCGGTCGCGAAACGACGATGCCGCGCGGGTAGATGATGGCCGACGTAGATCAGTTGGCTTGTTGTCGTGTAGCTGCACAAAACACCAGGAAGGAAGAACTGGCGGGGGCGGCTGTAGAAAGGAGTGCGATGAAGCATATGCCCTGAGTGCACACCTTGTGTGTGTAAGGCTTGACTTTAGGCGGCGAGCATCGCGTCGTTGCTGCACCAGCTCATCTAGTGTATTCAGCTGCGCATATTCTTGGAGCGCCACGATTGGGGTAATGCTGGGAAGGCAAGTGATGACCCTCATTACCTCTCGATTAACAGCTTCTAGACGATCCCATTGAGCCCTCGTCAAATGCTGGAATTGGGCTTGGTAAACGAGGCGCGGTTGCACAACCGCCCGCACCAACTGTCCTGCAACATGAGAGCGGGCTCCGCCTGTTTCAGGAGCAATGTGTCTAATAAGACCCAACGCCTGAATTGCTTGTTTTTTAGCCCGAGAAAGCCAAGCAGTACCTGTTCTTGACTCGTATATTGTCAAGCCCAAGATTTTTACGGTCGGACTTTCTTGAATTGGAGCTCCGGATAGATGTAGATGATTTGGTGTTGCAGCCAGTTTACGGCGCCCCCAGCGGTTTGCGACTGGCACGAACGTGGTTTTGCTTACTGAAAGCTGTAGACCAATTGAACAAGCAAAAGTCGACGTAATATCTATGGCTGATTGTAGGCCTGCTGCTTCAGTCATCAGGTCGTTGTGAGTGCTTCACACCGTTATATCATCAGCACACAATAAGAACTTAATCTCAGAGACATCATGTAAGCGCAAAGCAAGGGGGATAAAAGCAGTATTAAATAATGTTGGCGATAACGCCGATCCCTGGGGAATGCCGCGAAGAGGCACAAATGATCCGACGGCCTCACCACCGTGGAGCATGGCAAAGTGTCGGCCTTCAAAGAAGGATTTAACAAAATTGCGCATTCTAACGGGGAAATGCAGCATGTCAAGCGATTCCAGGATGGCAGCATGACTGATTAATCGTACGCCTTTTCAACGTACATGGCCAGTACAGTACGTACATTGTGGCTGCGAGTTTAGGCCAGAACTGCTGACGCCAAGACAGCCAGTCCATCTTCTGTGCCTATGGACGTATGAAAGCCAATATGGGCGGGATGGTAGAAACCATGGTGCTCAAGCCACCACGACAGTCGCGTGGCAAGCATTTTTTTCGGTAAGCTTGCATAATGTTGGCGTAAGTGATATAGGCCGGAAATTTCCGAGGTCTGTCGGCGGCTTTCACGGCTTTGGTATGGGGATCACAATAGCCGATTTGCAGGTTTCTGGTACGACGCCTTCTAGCCGCACCTTGTTAATGGTGGCGAGGAGTTGAGGCAGTACAGCGGAACTAAAGTTCTTGTAAACCTCGTACGGAATGGAGTCCGGGCCGGGCGCAATCTTCCGCCGAGCCTCGTCTATTGCTGCAAGCACCTCGGGCATTGAAAATGGGCTTTCAATTCCCTCGGCGTCGGTTGTAGATGGGAGCTTATCGACATATTATGGAATGGCAGCCAAGGGGGCTCCTATGACCCTTGGTGGCAACACATCACACTTAGAGAAAAACTCCCGCGCTGCCTCTCTGGCGGAATCATCCAGAGCTAAGTTAGCTGCGAAGCATGCTGTGGCCGCTGAGTCAGGACGACGGGAACCATGTTCCATTGCACGAAACGTTCGCCAGAGAGCAGCATTCGATGACTTTGTCGAGAACTGCTCACACCACGCATGCCACTGCCGTCGTGAAAGATCGCGTTCATATCTGCGAGCCTTGGCAGTAAGGTAATTCAGCCTTGCCCGTGCTTGCGCTGAAGTCGGGTCTCGGGAAGCTGCCATCTCCGCTTGTCGACGAGCAGCCCACAGGTTAAGCAGACCCACATCCGGCGCCGTGCGATTCACGTCCGTCCAGGTGACAGCAGTAGCCTTATTCAGCGCAGTTTGTATGCAGTCCACAATTAGTGTAGATGATTGCAGAGAGAGATCTTCCACGGTGGTGCGAAACGTGTCCCAATTGACCACAGAACACCTACGGCGTAATCGGCGGGCCCTTGATGGATGGAGACCGATGATGATAGGATGGTGGTCACTACCCAGCAGTCTGTCTCCAGGTTCCACGATGGAGTCCCGGGTCCTGACCACCACGTAAACTCCGGAGCATATGTTGGACTGCGAGCATGGCGCACAGTCCACGTTGCTGAATCTGCATGGTTGAGTAAAACAAACAGTGCATCCGTGAATGCGTCCCGCACACGCCTACCACGGGGGCTTTAAGTGGGTTACCCCCAGTCCGGATGAGGGGCGTTAAAGTCACCACCGACTAAAACATGCTACCCTGGGTTCTGTCGTCGTAGAGTTAAAAACCACCCCAGATTAATGCGGGAGGGAGCTCCACCGGCGGGTTTTACATAGTACGACGCGACCATAACAGTTGCCTTGAGAAGCTTCACGGCCACTGCGACTACCTCTTGATATGAGGTGCACCAGTTTTCTAGAGAGAGGCGAACTTGAGGAAAACGCGCATCAACGTACACCGCCGCCTTTCTCGAAGGGGCAACAGTGTGCGCACGATGGTCGTTCATTAAAGGAGACATGTATCCATTAAAGCCCGGATTGGATGGCAAGGCATTGGTCTCCTGCAGTAGCAGGGCCCACACCTGGACCTTGTTCATGCGAAGTCGAAATTTGAGCTCTCCCAGCTTTGTGGAGAGGCCTCTGCAGTTCCATTGGAGCACACCGGAAGTACGTGTACTCGCCATTTTCGATTAGGCTTCCAAGCGTTGTTATAGAACTGATGTCAGGTTAAATAACTGGTTTACCATAAATCGGAGGAGGGATGTTATTGAGTTATCCTGCAGTGATGCAGAAGACCTGGTAGAGTCGGCGAAAAACTCATGAGGGCTGTACGTAGTCGAAGGCGCTGCAGCATTGATTGGCGTGGAGTGGAATTCCACTGGTTGTCTACGGCGAGCAAGCAGTTCACGGCGTTGCCGTAGCTTAGAGACCTCGGCTAAAAGGCGGGCAATTTGGTCAACTCCTGCCATGTCCTCATGCGGAGGTTCCAGTATGCGGTGCTTTTGTGTAGCTTGAAGGCGACGGCAATTCTTGCGCACTTTATCACTGTACGACCGTTGGGCAGGGGCTGCAGGTGGATTGGACTCAGAAAGCTCCGGCCAGTCGTCTTCATCCCACTGAAGAGCCGCAAACCTGTTGGATGTCTGTATCGGGGCTCTGTTTTCATTAGGAGGCACTTGCTTACGGATCCCACGCCGAACCTTCTCAGTTGCTTTCTGTTTTGTTGGGAAAGTTGGAGAGGTGATCTCGTGGTCGTCAGTCTTGCAAAGTCCGCACCTGTAAGACGGTGTGCCTTGTGGCCGAGCCTCATCTTGCGTTGCAAATGGGCATGATCGGCGCATGTGGCCAGGTCTGAAGCAGCTGTAGCAATAGACAGCACTCGGTTTGTAAGGGCGAGTCCGCAGAATACAGCCATAGTAGTAAAGTCGTTCTGGGAGAGTTGGTGGGCCCTGTAGTGTGGCGATGCACGAGCGCCCCTTTCCCATATACCGCGCTTGGATGACACGGTGGGTTGGACAGTTCAGCACACGCTGGAGGGTCGTCTGGTCTTCGGCAACGTCGACGTTGTAAACAACACAGCGCTGTAGGTCCGAACCTTCTACTAGGTACACCTGGACCGGCACCGAGATCTGGCTTGTAATCAATATGCACTTGAGCGTTTGCAGACGCTCGACAGCAGCCAAAGTCGGGAGCCACACAGCGATGGTATTAGATTTCGTTCTAGACGTGAAGCCACGAAAACATTTGGTCCCAAGACACGCGTCCAGTTCGCCTGAAGAATCCTGTTCGGAATGTCACTCAGGCTTTTGGCTGCCAGAGCTTTAATGGCCACTTTATATGATGCCGATCCCGATGTCGGCACAGCCACCTGGTTGCCATACGCTGGGCAGGAACGCTTGCCTTGTGAGCTGCAGTTGGCAGGAGACGAATCCTGTGCAGTGTCCCCTGATGGGCGCTTTTGAGAACTGCGGGAAGCCGATGGCACGGATGGAGGTGCTGAAGACAGGTCCATAGGAGAGCTCTCCTCCTCACGCTGCACGGTTGAAGCCCCATCCAGCAGCGCTGCCGCTGATGGACCGGGAGCAGGGACCGACGCCGGCGAAGCCACCTCTGCCAGCGCGTCACCGGTGGCTCTAAGCCTAGCCTTGGGAGCCCACTCAAGCTGCCGGGATGACTGAACGACATTTGCTTACTGCCACCCAGTCAGACGGCGCATAATCCTCGAGAGCTTCCTCAGATGGTGCGAAGTCAGTTCTCTCGATATAAGGAACGTATTTATGCGGATGGCGAGATTTTTCACTGGAGCGATGTACAGCCACCTTAGCAGGGACACTTCATCTTCTCCCAAGCCCATTTCTTCCTCTTGATTTCGACTTGGATGTCACTAACACGCGTTTGTTCCCTTACCCACTCTGCCCACTTCCGGTCTCTTAACGTTACACAAATCATTTTTCTTTCCATGGCTCGCTGTGTTGTCCTTAACTTAAAGGTGCACTAAAGAGGAATCTGAACTCGTCTTTTACCACAAGAGCTCCATCCACACGTTCCGGGCATTCTTAGAAACTTCGAATTATTGTCTTGTACGGCCGATTGCCCTAATTAAATCATATTAAACCACCCGGCTCCCGCCTTTCCTGAACTCAACGCGGTAGGTAGGAGGAGTCAACCAACGCGCCAGCCAGTCCCGTGGTGGCTTCGCTTTTGCTTTTATTTTGTTTTTAAGGTTTCTGTGAATAAACAGTTTCAGTCGCAGACAATATAGCCGCAAATTAGGCCCACGGAAATAAAAATACACGTGGACTCTTTTATTTACGTACAACGCCGCCGATGGCAAAGCGGCAAGCCGCCACGGGACTGGCTGACGCGTTGGTTGACTCCGCCTACCTACCGCGTTCAGTTAAAAAAAAGGCGGGAGCCGGGACGTTTAATCAGATTTATTTAGGGGAATCAGCCGCACAAGACAATAATTCGAACTTTCTAAGAATGCCCGCAACGTGTAGGTAGATTTCCCGCGATAAAAAGGCGAGTTCAGTTTCCTCTTTAGTGCACCTTTAAGCTGAACCCTTTTTGTTAGCCTCCGTGTAGGTGCAGAAACGCAGTAGAGCACTATCGGTGCACTAAAATTAACGGGTAGCCCGCAGAACGCAAATATGCGCAGGCTTTCTTGACCACGAAGATGCAAAATCGCATCAGGATCAGAGGAACTTTCGCCCGTGGCTCTGCAGCTTTCTCTGCGCTCGTCCGCTCCCTTCGCCAGCTGGTGGTCCTTGACGCGCAGTTGCGGGCTTCAAAAACGAGCTCACGCGAGCTGCAGACGCCCGCTGTGGTGACCGATCCCACGACGACTTCCTTGGTGAATCCTTCCACTGCGACCCGCTGCCATCCGTGGCGGCCACCCCAGTCTTTGCTATGAATGCACTGAGCCGGCTCCGCATAGCGCGAAAACCGAGTGATTGACTGCATCAATTGAAGTTTTAAGGGAGAGCCGCATCCGCTCTACGGTCGTTATTATCGCAGTTATCGTATGTGCAGTTGCGACGAAAAAAATAGCACAGTAATGTCACTGGAACAATGAAACCCGCACAGCGTCGCGCTTTAGGAACACGTGTGGCACATTCGTTATAGGCGTGTTGCTAACCACAGCGCCGAGAGCTTAGTTACCTGCTGCTCTGGCGGCATGTCACTAGTGCTAATGCTTTTTTTTTATCGCGACTGTGCGTGTTTGCTGACGTCAGTTTAAGTCGCATACAGAGGCATGCAATGAGAGCAATATTTTGAGCCTCTTCTTCTTTCCTTAATTGCCACTGCCGCTTCTAGGAAGCGCTGGAGTGAAGGAGGTAGTTAGTTAAAACGAAGACAAAGCTATTACACTGCATGTTTTTTTAAGCCTTTCATGACCTAAACTTACATAAACTTTGACGTGCGTTGCCATTGTTCAGCGATTGAAAGAGAAAAGGACACTCTGGGAGAAGGCGTAAGCTTGCCCAGCATGCAAGCAAAGACGCTCGCGATTTCTGCCGCGACGGCACAAAAACGTCTTCCGAGCGGGAGCGCCGACTAGCGGCCTGAGATGAGCCTGAGCATTGAGGTTTCAACAATTTGGGAATTTGTCCGCGCGCCATGCCGTGGGTGAACCCGCCGGGGTGGATCAGTGGTTAGGGCGCTCGGCTACTGATCCGGAGTACCCGTGGACGAACCCGATTGCGGCGGCCGCGTTTCGATGGAGGGGAAACGCTAAGGCGCCTCTGTGTTGTACGATGTCAGTGCACGTTAAAGATCCCCAGGTGGTAGAATTTATTCCGGAAACCTCCACTACGGCACCTCTTTCTTACTTTCTTTTCACAGTCCCTCCTTTATATCTTTCCTTACGGCGCGGTTCAGATGTCTGCCGATATGTGTGAAATATATTAGGTCATTTTCTTTTCCCCAAAAAACCAATTTTTCAATTTTCGATGCCCTGTGTCGCGGAGTTCCCGCAGTCGCTTAAAAAAATTTCCTGTCCGATATGTTTATATGTTTTAATTTGCATTATGGAACCGAATAGTGCGCACTTGTTCTAGCGCGTTGAAATGCCACATGACGGCGTCGGGCCGACCAGGGGGCCAGGGGACATTGGAAAGCTGCATGCGCGGGCTGGTGCTTCAATGTTGTTATCACGGTTGCCAATGCTACTTTTTGACTGGCGTGAGTATAGTTCATTTATGAGCCAATTAATTGGACAGAAGTTAAGGTATACTTTTCCCATTGTAATCAGGGTGGCGACGATAAATTAGTGTACGTAAGCCCACCGCACGGTGACACGCCGGCTTATGATTTACGAACACCCTGCTTGCGCTTGCCCTGCGTTTGTAACGAAGAGTGCACGTGTCACGGTTTTCTATCTTGCAGGAGAGCGTGTCCGCGGCACCGCAGAATTACATTGGCGGGCGCAGATATCAGTGAACTCCTGCCAGTAGCCCGAGAACGGATGGCTACGTACCAAAGCGTGGATGCAAACCTGTTGGCGTGTACGCTCGATCGGAACCAACTCGTCATAAGAGTGCGCCTCAGCATCCACCTCAGCAAGTGCGCGAAGGGATACATTGCTGTCTGCCCGGCGAGACCACCGCCATTCCGTCCTTTGGTAGGCGCTCCCGACCCCTGCCGGCATAGACAGCACTTCAGGGATACATGGCGGTGTGCCCAACGAGACGAGTGCCGTTCAGTCCTTTGTTCGGCGCGCCAGACCTCTGCCGGCATAGACAGCATTTCAGGGATACATGGCTGTCTGCCCAGCGAGACCAGAGCCGTTCCGTCCTTTGACCGGCACGCCCGATCGCTGCCGGAAGACAGCACTTCAGGGATACATGGCTGTCTGCCCAGCGAGACCAGAGCCGTTCCGTCCTTTGACCGGCGCGCCCGATCCCTGCCGGAAGACAGCACTTCAGGGATACATGGCTGTCTGCCCAGCGAGACCAGAGCCGTTCCGTCCTTTGACCGGCGCGCCCGACCCCTGCCGGAAGACAGCACTTCAGGGATACATGGCTGTCTGCCCAGCGAGACCAGAGCCGTTCCGTCCTTTGACCGGCGCGCCCGACCCCTGCCGGCATAGACAGCACTTCAGGGATACATGGCGGTGTGCCCAACGAGACGAGTGCCGTTCAGTCCTTTGGTCGGCGCGCCAGACCTCTGCCGGCATAGACAGCACTTCAGGGATACATGACGGTCTGCCCCGCGAAACCAGAGCCGTTCCGTCCTTTGATCGGATCGCCCGACCACTGCCGGAAGACAGCACTTCAGGGATACATGGCTGTCTGCCCAGCGAGACCAGAGCCGTTCCGTCCTTTGACCGGCACGCCCGACACCTTACCTTCCGGCATAGACAGCACTTCAGGGATAATGGCGGCCTGCCCTGCGAGACCAGAGCCGTTCCGTCCTTTGGTCGGCGCGGCCGACTCCTGCCAGCATAGACAGCTTCAGGGATACATGGCGGTCTGCCCGGCGAGACCAGAGCCTTTCCGTCCTTTTGTCGGCGCGCCCGACCCCTGCCGGCATAGACAGCACTTCAGGGATACATGGCAGTGTGCCCAACGAGACGAGTGCCGTTCAGTCCTTTGGTCGGCGCGCCAGACCTCTGGCGGCATAGACAGCACTTCAGGGATACATGACGGTCTGCCCCGCGAAACCAGAGCCGTTCCGTCCTTTGATCGGATCGCCCGACCACTGCCGGAAGACAGCACTTCAGGGATACATGGCTGTCTGCCCAGCGAGACCAGAGCCGTTCCGTCCTTTGACCGGCACGCCCGATCGCTGCCGGAAGACAGCACTTCAGGGATACATGGCTGTCTGCCCAGCGAGACCAGAGCCGTTCCGTCCTTTGACCGGCGCGCCCGACCCCTGCCGGAAGACAGCACTTCAGGGATACATGGCTGTCTGCCCAGCGAGACCACAGCCGTTCCGTCCTTTGACCGGCGCGCCCGATCCCTGCCGGAAGACAGCACTTCAGGGATACATGGCTGTCTGCCCAGCGAGACCAGAGCCGTTCCGTCCTTTGACCGGCGCGCCCGACCCCTGCCGGCATAGACAGCACTTCAGGGATACATGGCGGTCTGCCCAGTGAGACCAGAGCCATTCCGTCCTTTTGTCAGCGCGCCCGACCTCTGCCGGCATAGACAGCATTTTAGGGATACATGGCGGTGTGCCCGGCGAGACCCGAGCCGTTCCGTCCTTTGATCGGCGATCCCGACCCCTGCCGGTAGAGACAGCACTTCAGGGATACATGGCTGTCTGCCCAGCGAGACCCGAGCCGTTCCGTCCTTTGATCGGCGCGGCCGACTCCTGCCAGCATAGACAGCTTCAGGGATACATGGCGGCCTGCCCGGCGAGACCAGAGCCGTTCCGTCCTTTGGTCGGCGCGGCCGACTCCTGCCAGCATAGACAGCTTCAGGGATACATGGCGGTCTGCCCGGCGAGACCAGAGCCGTTCCGTCCTTTGATCGGCGCGCCCGACACCTTCCGGCATAGACAGCACTTCAGGGATACATGGCGGTCTGCCCGGCGAGACCAGAGCCGTTCCGTCCTTTGGTCGGCGCGGCCGACTCCTGCCAGCATAGACAGCTTCAGGGATACATGGCGGCCTGCCCGGCGAGACCAGAGCCGTTCCGTCCTTTGGTCGGCGCGGCCGACTCCTGCCAGCATAGACAGCTTCAGGGATACATGGCGGCCTGCCCGGCGAGACCAGAGCCGTTCCGTCCTTTGGTCGGCGCGGCCGACTCCTGCCAGCATAGACAGCTTCAGGGATACATGGCGGCCTGCCCGGCGAGACCAGAGCCGTTCCGTCCTTTGGTCGGCGCGGCCGACTCCTGCCAGCATAGACAGCTTCAGAGATACATGGCGGTCTGCCCGGCGAGACCAGAGCCGTTCCGTCCTTTTGTCGGCGCGCCCGACCCCTGCCGGCATAGACAGCACTTCAGGGATACATGGCGGTGTGCCCAACGAGACGAGTGCCGTTCAGTCCTTTGGTCGGCGCGCCAGACCTCTGGCGGCATAGACAGCACTTCAGGGATACATGACGGTCTGCCCGGCGAGACCAGAGCCGTTCCGTCCTTTGGTCGGCGCGGCCGACTCCTGCCAGCATAGACAGCTTCAGGGATACATGGCGGCCTGCCCGCCGAGACCAGAGCCGTTCCGTCCTTTGGTCGGCGCGGCCGACTCCTGCCAGCATAGACAGCTTCAGGGATACATGGCGGTCTGCCCGGCGAGACCAGAGCCGTTCCGTCCTTTGACCGGCGCGCCCGACCCCTGCCGGAAGACAGCACTTCAGGGATACATGGCTGTCTGCCCAGCGAGACCACAGCCGTTCCGTCCTTTGACCGGCGCGCCCGATCCCTGCCGGAAGACAGCACTTCAGGGATACATGGCTGTCTGCCCAGCGAGACCAGAGCCGTTCCGTCCTTTGACCGGCGCGCCCGACCCCTGCCGGCATAGACAGCACTTCAGGGATACATGGCGGTCTGCCCAGTGAGACCAGAGCCATTCCCTCCTTTTGTCAGCGCGCCCGACCTCTGCCGGCATAGACAGCATTTTAGGGATACATGGCGGTGTGCCCGGCGAGACCCGAGCCGTTCCGTCCTTTGATCGGCGATCCCGACCCCTGCCGGTAGAGACAGCACTTCAGGGATACATGGCTGTCTGCCCAGCGAGACCAGAGCCGTTCCGTCCTTTGACCGGCGCGCCCGATCCCTGCCGGAAGACAGCACTTCAGGGATACATGGCTGTCTGCCCAGCGAGACCAGAGCCGTTCCGTCCTTTGACCGGCGCGCCCGACCCCTGCCGGCATAGACAGCACTTCAGGGATACATGGCGGTCTGCCCAGTGAGACCAGAGCCATTCCGTCCTTTTGTCAGCGCGCCCGACCTCTGCCGGCATAGACAGCATTTTAGGGATACATGGCGGTGTGCCCGGCGAGACCCGAGCCGTTCCGTCCTTTGATCGGCGCGGCCGACTCCTGCCAGCATAGACAGCTTCAGGGATACATGGCGGCCTGCCCGGCGAGACCAGAGCCGTTCCGTCCTTTGGTCGGCGCGGCCGACTCCTGCCAGCATAGACAGCTTCAGGGATACATGGCGGCCTGCCCGGCGAGACCAGAGCCGTTCCGTCCTTTGGTCGGCGCGGCCGACTCCTGCCAGCATAGACAGCTTCAGGGATACATGGCGGCCTGCCCGGCGAGACCAGAGCCGTTCCGTCCTTTGGTCGGCGCGGCCGACTCCTGCCAGCATAGACAGCTTCAGGGATACATGGCGGCCAGCCCGGCGAGACCAGAGCCGTTCCGTCCTTTGGTCGGCGCGGCCGACTCCTGCCAGCATAGACAGCTTCAGGGATACATGGCGGTCTGCCCGGCGAGACCAGAGCCGTTCCGTCCTTTGATCGGCGCGCCCGACACCTTCCGGCATAGACAGCACTTCAGGGATACATGGCGGTCTGCCCGGCGAGACCAGAGCCGTTCCGTCCTTTGGTCGGCGCGGCCGACTCCTGCCAGCATAGACAGCTTCAGGGATACATGGCGGCCTGCCCGGCGAGACCAGAGCCGTTCCGTCCTTTGGTCGGCGCGGCCGACTCCTGCCAGCATAGACAGCTTCAGGGATACATGGCGGCCTGCCCGGCGAGACCAGAGCCGTTCCGTCCTTTGGTCGGCGCGGCCGACTCCTGCCAGCATAGACAGCTTCAGGGATACATGGCGGCCTGCCCGGCGAGACCAGAGCCGTTCCGTCCTTTGGTCGGCGCGGCCGACTCCTGCCAGCATAGACAGCTTCAGGGATACATGGCGGTCTGCCCGGCGAGACCAGAGCCGTTCCGTCCTTTGATCGGCGCGCCCGACACCTTCCGGCATAGACAGCACTTCAGGGATACATGGCGGTCTGCCCGGCGAGACCAGAGCCGTTCCGTCCTTTGGTCGGCGCGGCCGACTCCTGCCAGCATAGACAGCTTCAGGGATACATGGCGGCCTGCCCGGCGAGACCAGAGCCGTTCCGTCCTTTGGTCGGCGCGGCCGACTCCTGCCAGCATAGACAGCTTCAGGGATACATGGCGGCCTGCCCGGCGAGACCAGAGCCGTTCCGTCCTTTGGTCGGCGCGGCCGACTCCTGCCAGCATAGACAGCTTCAGGGATACATGGCGGTCTGCCCGGCGAGACCAGAGCCGTTCCGTCCTTTGATCGGCGCGCCCGACACCTTCCGGCATAGACAGCACTTCAGGGATACATGGCGGTCTGCCCGGCGAGACCAGAGCCGTTCCGTCCTTTGGTCGGCGCGGCCGACTCCTGCCAGCATAGACAGCTTCAGGGATACATGGCGGCCTGCCCGGCGAGACCAGAGCCGTTCCGTCCTTTGGTCGGCGCGGCCGACTCCTGCCAGCATAGACAGCTTCAGGGATACATGGCGGCCTGCCCGGCGAGACCAGAGCCGTTCCGTCCTTTGGTCGGCGCGGCCGACTCCTGCCAGCATAGACAGCTTCAGGGATACATGGCGGCCTGCCCGGCGAGACCAGAGCCGTTCCGTCCTTTGGTCGGCGCGGCCGACTCCTGCCAGCATAGACAGCTTCAGGGATACATGGCGGTCTGCCCGGCGAGACCAGAGCCGTTCCGTCCTTTGATCGGCGCGCCCGACACCTTCCGGCATAGACAGCACTTCAGGGATACATGGCGGTCTGCCCGGCGAGACCAGAGCCGTTCCGTCCTTTGGTCGGCGCGGCCGACTCCTGCCAGCATAGACAGCTTCAGGGATACATGGCGGCCTGCCCGGCGAGACCAGAGCCGTTCCGTCCTTTGGTCGGCGCGGCCGACTCCTGCCAGCATAGACAACTTCAGGGATACATGGCGGTCTGCCCGGCGAGACCAGAGCCGTTCCGTCCTTTGGTCGGCGCGGCCGACTCCTGCCAGCATAGACAGCTTCAGGGATACATGGCGGCCTGCCCGGCGAGACCAGAGCCGTTCCGTCCTTTGGTCGGCGCGGCCGACTCCTGCCAGCATAGACAACTTCAGGGATACATGGCGGTCTGCCCGGCGAGACCAGAGCCGTTCCGTCCTTTGGTCGGCGCGGCCGACTCCTGCCAGCATAGACAGCTTCAGGGATACATGGCGGTCTGCCCGGCGAGACCAGAGCCGTTCCGTCCTTTGATCGGCGCGCCCGACACCTTCCGGCATAGACAGCACTTCAGGGATACATGGCGGTCTGCCCGGCGAGACCAGAGCCGTTCCGTCCTTTGGTCGGCGCGGCCGACTCCTGCCAGCATAGACAGCTTCAGGGATACATGGCGGCCTGCCCGGCGAGACCAGAGCCGTTCCGTCCTTTGGTCGGCGCGGCCGACTCCTGCCAGCATAGACAACTTCAGGGATACATGGCGGTCTGCCCGGCGAGACCAGAGCCGTTCCGTCCTTTGATCGGCGCGCCCGACACCTTCCGGCATAGACAGCACTTCTGGGATACATGGCGGTCTGCCCGGCGAGACCAGAGCCGTTCCGTCCTTTGCTCGGCGCGCCCGACCCCTGCCGGCATAAACAGCCAGCTGCGTGCAGTGGCCCACTTCGGCAAAAGCCCTGACACGGGAGGCCCAGCTATAAGTCGAACGGTACTGCTCCTTGTTTCATTGAATTATGCGCGGCAGTTAATTAAGACGCATTTAAAACAGGCGTGGCAATTAACCACGTTACAAGTGCGAGTGTCTAACCGTTCTGCGCGTTGTTCTAGTGCGCAGCATGCAGTCTCATCCGCTTATGCTGTCT
This sequence comes from Amblyomma americanum, assembly GCF_052857255.1. Classification (NCBI taxonomy): domain Eukaryota; kingdom Metazoa; phylum Arthropoda; class Arachnida; order Ixodida; family Ixodidae; genus Amblyomma; species Amblyomma americanum. Next base: position 336,738,325 of record NC_135497.1, read on the forward strand.
CGGCGACTAAAGACTGGCAAAGACACACTGCGTCTTCCCGGCTTCGGCCGCTAGGCGGTTGAAGCAGCGAATTTACAGATTTGAATTACTTTACCATTTACAGATTTAGATATCTGAAAATTGCAAAGCGCGCAGGTTATGGACGTGCCTGGAACATCAGACATTTTGTTAGCGGCGTAGACCTTTTCCAGTGACAGCACTACTTCACGGTGTCATACCCAACCAGGTGGCCTGTGGCGTCTCTGACCTTAATGCTGGTGCAGAAATAAAATAAATATTCCCGCACCTGGGTTTCGAAGTCGCTTATGTGCGAAGAGACAGCTTAGGTGGCCTCTGCATGAACCCCTATGCCAGTACCACAGCCGATAACGTATCGTGCTAAATTGCAACCAACTCTCTCTCTGCGCATTGCACATTGTCGTCTTAATTAAATTTCGTCTGCGGGGCGAACGGATCAGATCAGCCAAACCTCGCTCAGAGCTTAACCTGAGTCTCATATCGTCGCCAGATGTGCCGAGGACCAGCAAAGCAAAACCATGAGCAAACCGGCAAAGCACATCCTCTCTCACCTCTAATCGGTTTAACTGCGTTGGAACCTTAGCACGTTTTTCTTTGCTTTTAATTTTGACGTTGGACGGCACAGAATTCGCCGGTTCTCGAAGGCCGCTCCTTTGGGTTCCGAATGTTTTGGATGGGCCCCCTCTTCCACAAGGTGTTTTAGCGGTAAAAGTGCAACATTTGTGCTGAGTAGCTGACGCTATACACATTTGAACATAAGGACATGATTTTCAAAGGCCTTTGTGGAGCCCACGTGACAGGGGCGTAAGTTGAAGCTGTGAGTGCTGGGAAGGTAAGAGAGATTTTAGGTGAAATTGGAAAACGAAAACGGACATAAGCGCGGCATATCTAATCCGCAGCATACGCTAACCGCATACGCTAGCCACAAACCATTTGAAAATGTCCCTGATCTTCCGATACATTAAACGGGGTGGTGAGGTGTGTAGACGATATCATCACCATCATCATGAACGTAAACGTCACATACTAGTTAAGGCCATGCATGCAGTAGCGCAGGTACCAAGCTCATATGCAGTGAATTTCACATGACAGAAGCAGTAGCCTTGCGGAGATCGTTCCCTTCCTTACCTCCGTTAGCACAGTCTGACGTCCTTTTGTAGGAATTTTTTTTTGCTCCATGAATTGTGATCAATATTTATTTTCTCTTATCAGCAGCCGCAGTTCATCCGCGTCCGCTTCGTGTAGCCGCTGCGGCTGCATCCATGGCGGCCATCGGGAGCCTGCGCCGTTCACTCGCCGCTGGGCGGCTTGTAGGGCTCCCGTACCCATGGAGGTGCATTGCGCCTCTCAACATCAGCGGCAACGGGATGTGTCACGGTGCCCTGTCGGATGCGCCTCCATTCCGGGTGCTGCTGTTGGCTGTGGCTGGCCACCTGCCACTTCTTGAGCAGGCCACCAAATGGACTGCGCAGGTGATGTCTCATGATGGATTTAATTAACTTCCAAGTGCTGCCTTTAAACTGGTCGCGCGCTGCTAACAATTGCAGCTCTGTAAACTTATTCGCTTCTTAGAGACGCGACTGGTGTTAAAATATTCGCGTTTTATTTACATCGCAAAGTGATGCAAACGCCGTTCTTGTTATTAAAGTATGTGTTTTGGGTATTTAACTATCTGTGCTACAGTTAGCTATCTAGATAGCGCAGGTACTCAATGAACTTCAGGTGAGGAGATTTTTGAAACATATAGGGTGGCATATTTCGCAAGATGAGCAGAATCTGCTTGCAATTTTAGCAGGTTGGGATAGAATGTAAGCAAACACAATATATCACAGGCAAGGAACGTATTTTGGTCATTGACGCAGTTTGAAAATTTTGGTAGAGAAGCAAAATTACACGTTTTAAACAGTCCCGGGAACAAATGCAGCTGGGGATGATTTTGAAACTTGGTCATTGGTAAGATTGCGTTCATTTTCTAAACCTGTTTCTATACCCTCTGTATCGTTCCTAACTGAACTGAGCTGCCTCTTAAGTTCAGATATTGCTGATTCCATGTCTTTTACTTTCGTGGCTAAGACATAAATTCCTTGAATTCCATGAATTCATTCCGCTAAACAGGAAAGATTGTTTTGTATTTTCTTTTGAGACTCCTGCAGGCCATCCATTGTTGAATTATTATTGTTCTGGCCTTCTAGCAATTCCGACATTTGTTTCTTAGTCGCGCCAGGACCTGCTTCAATATCGCTGCAAGACAACAGATTATTTGATAAGGCAATCAAACAAGAACGAAAGCACTGAGCACACAGTGGACAGAGTAGCAACACAGAAAGCGATCGTCACTCCGGTAGTAATGTTCAGATCTTGAATCACTAATCTGAATCGCAAAGTAAAGAAGGATTGCTGAGCACGTTACATCGTTTGTTGCTGTCATGGCTGCTGGCGAAGAATGGGTCCGGTGGTAGTGTTATAGTAGATGGATGTGCCGTGTGACACGACGTCCCTGATGTGGTCACAGGTGGGTGCCAGGAGAGCTCCAGAGAGGCCGGTATCGATGAGCAAAAACGATTGTTTAGCATGTATCGTTTAAAGTGCCTAACAATCATAAACTGCTAATAGCACTGCCGGGAGGTCTATTCAAACGCATCATGGACCAAAACAATGTTCAAGAGCGTGTCTAGCTGAATGAATGTTATAAAAATCGTCAGGACGATCATGAAATATAATGCGAGAAACCTCCAATAACTTTTGGATTTGCCCTCGATGATCACTTAAGATGTTTTTGCACTAAATCGTGAATTCAGAGACGTGATCGAATTTATCTAGAGGGTGCATAATGGTGGAAGTGGTTAAAGGGTGGCGGTTGTGAAGATGGAGGAGAGGGGGTGGAGGGTGAAGTATAGTTGTGAGTGTTGAGTAAAGGTACTGCGCAAAATAATACAAACATGGACGAGAAGGGCACAAGGACGGGCGCAGACTCGCGACTGGGTTTATTCAGAACAACAACGCATACTTATAACTTCCGCACTACCATGTCAGTCACTAAGCGCAAGCCAGAAATCTGCATTCTGTCTGATAAAGTCTTATCGGGGTATCACTCACGCAATCATCTCATTTTTTCCTAATTAAAAAAGCCTCAGCAAGTTCACGCGCCATCTGGTCACGGCTACGCCTCAAAATTCTCGTTTTCCGCTGCAAAGGCAGGCATGGGTTATCACGCGTAGCCGAAGGGCATGCGCTACAATGTAAGGGCAGACTAGATCATTTTCCGGTCTTAAATTAAAGCTGGTGTTCCCTCAAACGGTCGTTTACACATCGGCCTGTTTTACCGATATAAGCTTTTCCACATGTCAGGGGGATCTTGTAAACAACCCCCTCCGAGCACTTGACGAACTCAGTGGCGTGACGCTTCTTGCAACCTCGAACGCTCCTTTCTCGGGCAGAAATCCGAGGGCAGAGTGAGGCCAATTTGCGCGGGGCAGAAAATACCACCGGCACTCCGTAGCGATTAGCTACGTTCTTCAAGTTGTGTGATACCCTGTGTATGTAGGGAACAACCGTCGGCCTGATTTTTTCTCGGACGGGATCTTCCTGGGGTGCTCTCGCTTTCAATCTCCGTAGTAGCTTTTCAGCCACAGCGACGACAACTGGAAAAGGGAACCCAGCCCTCAGCAACCTACCAACCTGATTGTTCAGGCTGCGATGCACCAGATGAACACACGACATCTCCAAGGCTCCCTTCAGGCAGAATGTAGCAATGGCCCGTTTTACCGTCTTGGAATGTGCGGATTCGTATGGCAACAGGTCTTTCCGGGCTCGTGGCGAGTACATCCAGCAAGTGTGATCTGGCTTTAAAAACAGGTTGATATCTAAAAACTGCAATCTATTATCGTCAGGTAATTCGTAGGTGAAGGTTAGGCACCTCCCGTGTCGTTTAAAAACCGATAAAATCTCTTGCACGGAGTTCGTGTGTCTCAAACCAGGTTGTTCTTTAAAAAAAACCAGATAGTCGTCCATGTATCTAAAAAACTTATAAACAAACTTGTCCAAATAACAAACCAGATCACAATAAGTACTGCCCAAGAAAATGTCAGCCAACCAGGTGCCACACAAGAGGCAATACAAATACCCTCGCGTTGAACCTGGACCTGGTTCTCAAAGGTTGCAAGCAATGGTTTACTCGAGATAGAATTCAAGTACTGACATAAAGTTTTCCTGGGACAAACCACTGGCGTTTTGAAACCCACGACCCCATTATCTTCAATGCAAAAACGCCGCCGCCGTTTTTATGGAGGAAAAACGCTAAGGCGCCCGTGTGCTGTGCGATGTCAGTGCACGTTAAAGATCCCCAGGTGGTCGAAATTATTCCGGAGCCCTCCACTACGGCACCTATTCTTCCTTTCTTCTTTCACTCCCTCCTATATCACTTTCCTTACGGCGCGGTTGAGGTGTCCAAAGATATATGAGACAGATACTGCGCCATTTACTTTCCCCCAAAACCAATTATTATTATTATTATTTGTTTTTTCCATCTGATTCAAAGATGTGTTGGCCGCCCCTTGATGACTGTGGATTGGGTTGTAATCTTTGGCCCCGTAACTGTCAAGTAGTTTTTAGCATATTTTGTGCTGGGTTTTCCTCGACAATAAAGAGTTGTTAGTCAGCGCCCGTCCTGTCGTCAGTGTTTTTTCTTCTCGTGTCCCCGTCTGTTTCCGCGCTGGTCATTTCGAATCATGTCCCACCAACTCGCCCAATCGGCAATTTTGATTGAAGGTCCACATGTGCGCGGGATACTGATACATCGATGACAAAATGCACAATGAAAAGGGCGTGAAACTTTATCAAGTGAACATATCAAAAAGCACTTTAACCAGCAAAAAGCCAAGGAAAACACACGTGCCAAACAACATCGTGGCCAAAGGGCGGTGTCAAGAACACTTTGACAGAAACAATGAGCGAGCCTAAAGGGCCCAAGCAAGCGATGCAAAAGCAGTCAGGAATCTAAAATCAGATAAAGCGTCATACAACCCTACGGACGCCACAAAAAAACTAACAACAAACGAATACAACTCAAAAAGGGGCAAAAAACTTGTCAACGCCAAGAAGGTAAGAGGTAAAAAACAGTCTACACTGAAAACACAATTTCGACGATTACTACTTATGAGCCGCACCAAAATACTGAGGAGAAGAATGCGCACCGGCTAACATAACAAAACTTCATGAGCAAACGGGAAGTGGCAGGCGAACTTGCAAAATCAGGAATCTTTAGGCATGGTCAAGGAAGCTCATTTATTTCTCGTGGAGTGAAATTGAGGGCGCGCTTACGCAACTGTCCCCTGCCTTAGCAATAAAGTAGGCCTCAATGGCCTCCCTTTCTGTTTTGTTTTTAATGTTGCTAAGAACGTTGTTGCTGCACTTTCCTGCAGTGTTTGCGAACTCGTTGAGCCTCACTCGCCGAGAATGTGGTCTTCGCT